>NW_008614675.1:5399-5703 GCF_000691845.1 Merops nubicus | reverse complement strand
GGGGTAGGGGGACAGCGATGGGGCTGGAGCTGGGGCTCGGTGCTGGCCCCACACGGGGCTCTTGCCCCATGGTGAGGTGGGAAACATCCCCTGGACCTCAGCACCGTGGGGCTGTGGGTCTCGGCCCCATCTTGGGACACCTCCATGCCCCTCTTCATGGGTGAGGGTCAGCAGCAAGGCCAACTCTGGGGAGGGGGAGGCAATTTAGGGGGTGGGCAAGCGCCGGTGGCCGGGTGGCCCAGGGAAGAGTGGGGTGGGAAAGCCCGTGAGCAGGGTAGCGAAACGGAGGGGTTAGGGGGGTAAA
>NW_008614675.1:3848-5374 GCF_000691845.1 Merops nubicus | reverse complement strand
GGATGGAGGAGGGGATTAGCGCTCTGGATGTGAACCAGGAGCGGCCAGGAGTCCCAAGCTCGCTGGGATAACAGCACCAGACAGCCCTGGCTCAGGGCCAGCCGGCAGGATGCTGTGCTGGAGACCTCCTCGGTGCCAGGGCCGGCCTCGTGCCACCGAGGCTGGTGGGGAGAAATGGTCCCATCCCTTCCACAGTCCCTCCCCAGCCAGGCTCTGCAGGCAGCAGTGGTGTGGGGCAGCCCCACAGCTCGGCTGCCTTCCCTGGCTCCCCTCCTGGGTACCTCACGCCTCTCCCCATCCCCTGCCTGGTGTGGTGCCTTCTCCAGGTGGCCAGCGCCGTTTTCCCAACCCTTTTATTCTCCACTGGGCCATGCTCTGTAAGCCAATTTCTCCTCCTGTCCTCTCTGCTTTCCCCAGCGAGGATTACAAGCAGCACTTCAGCCCCCGGGACCTGCTGGTGTTCTCGGCTCACCCCCTCCTGGTCTATCCCACCCACTATGCTGGGGACAGCAACTGGCTGAGCGACACCGAGACCTCCACCATCTGGGACGACGATGCCAAGAAGACTGACTGGGCTGGCTCGCAGAAGACCCTGAGGGACTCGCGAGGTGGTGCTGGCCACCTCCGCTCCACCGCCCGTGACGAGCTCTGACGGTGAGCGAGGCTCTGGGACCTGGGCACATGGTGTGGGGACAGGGCACAGAGCAGCTGGGAAGCACCTCCCTGCGAGCACTGTGTTTGGATGTGTCACAGAACCACAGAATCCGTCTGGTTGGAAGAGACCTTTAAAGTCATTGAGTCCAATTGCTAACCCAGCGCTGCCAGGTCCCCACTGACCCATCAGCACCACATCTCCACGGCTTGGAAACCCCTGCAGGGATGGGGACTCCACCACTGCGCTGGGCAGTGGGTTGCAAGACTTGACAACCCTCTCTGGGAAGAAATTTTTCCTAATATCCAACCTAAACCTCCCCTAGTGTAACTTGAGGTCATTTCCTCTTGTCCTGTTGCTTGCTCCTTGGGAGAAGAGCCTGACCCCCCACCTGGCTCCAGCCTTCTGTCACGGAGTTGTTAGAGGGAGAAGGTCTGTGTCCTGGATGCCTAGTTTCTTTTTGTGATGTGGCAGCAGCTCTCCCCATCAGACTCGAAGCACTGGAAAATGGAGAGGAGCTCTCTTCCAGGCAGGAAAAGGGATGGGGAGGCAGATGTCCCATGTGGGGCTGTGCTGGGCTGGAGGGGCCCTGGGGCTCAGTCCAGGTGCTTCCCGAGTGCATGCTGCTGCCCAGCCCCTCAAGCACAAAGGGACAATGCTCCTTCACCTGCTCCCTAGCCACTCGGGTTTGGAGAGAGCTGGAGCACCTCGCAGGGGGAAGTTTCTCCCCGGGGTTGCTCGCTCCCCACCAAAGGAGGTCTCCCCGGGGCCGTCTCCATGCGGAGGAGTCCCGGCGTTGCTGGGCTCCTCGGCAGCGCCGCCACGGTTAACGCCGGCCCACACCCTCCCCCGCTGCGGCTGGTTCTTCGTGCCG
>NW_008614675.1:3461-3812 GCF_000691845.1 Merops nubicus | reverse complement strand
AGGCCGGGGGAGGCTGGAGAACAACCCAGTGCTGCGGGTGTGAACGTGTCGGGGCTGCCCCTGCCCTGACCGCTGACACTTGTGTCCTCGCCTCCTAGGGATGAAGGATTGTGACCCAGCCCGGAGCACCGCGGGGCAGTGGCCTCATCCTGCCTGCTCCCGCCTGAGGGATGCAGCTGCCCTGGACAGATCCCCTCAGGGAACTTCGAATCTGCACATGGGGAATCCACCCAAGGCAGGATTTGTCCCGGGACTCCTGGAGAGCCCTTTCTGTGCCAGGTGGAGGGACCAGGGGAGCACTGTGCTCCATCTCTGCTGAGGACACATCTCTGGGACTACCCTGGGCGATGC
>NW_008614675.1:1795-3419 GCF_000691845.1 Merops nubicus | reverse complement strand
GCTCCCATGGTGGCACCTGTGGCCCCCATCCACCGACTGGGCTTGTCCCTCTCCTGTGCCGTGTTGGGGCTGAAGCCCAGAGAGGATTAAAGCAGATTGTGTTGGAGCTGAGGGGCTGGGTGCTGGCTCTGCCACGTGGCATTGCCCCATGTAACAACCCCAGGGCATCCCCAGGTCACCTTGGAGCTGGAGTGGTGAGGGTCTGGCAGCCCCCCAGCCAAGGATTGCTTTGGGAATGAAATCTGTAAGCAGGAAGGAAAGGGAGGGAGGAAGGTGGGGTGGGAGACTGGAGTTCTCCCTTGGGGTCCAGGAGTGGGAAGGTGGGTGGTATTCCCCTGGGTCTCGGCTCTCCCCTGGGATGCTGATAGAAATGATGTCCCTCGTTGGCACTTAGTTTGGCCTTGGGACTGAAAACCTGACACTAGCTTGAGTGCTGGGATGTGCAGCTGAGTCCTGCTGGCCTCTGGCATCTGTCACATCTGTGGCCAGCTCTGGAGGAGGGCGTTTGCCTTCCAAGGGCCTGAGCTTGTTTGGTGCTAAACCTCAGATCCTCGTCCGCGTGACTTTTGGTTGAAAACCGAGTGTTTTCTGGGGTGGAGGAGCAATTTCCTTAAAAACACAACTGGTCCTGGTCTGGCTGTGCTGTGGAGAGGTTAGCTCCCTGCCAGGCCCCCAGAGCTGCCACTGCTCCACCCCTGCCTGCTCCTGGAGCTGGGATTTGCTCGAGGGTGGTGGGTTGCTGCCTTCACCCAGGGTTTGGGGGGGAGGGATTGCACCCCTCTTCTGCCCACAGCTTTGTGAAGGTGATGAAGTGGGTGGAAGCCTCAGCAGCTGAGAGCCACAGTGGGATGTCCAAGACCACGAAATGATCCAGGGGAGCAGAATTTGGGTCAGGTCAAAGAGCTACACCAGGGACCTCCTGAAGGAAACCAACTGGCTCCAGGAGATTATGTGGGACCTGAAGATCTGAGTGAAGAGGGACAAAGGGATGGCCAAGTGCACGTCCTGCAGCCGCAGAGTCCCAGCTGGTACAGCCATGGGCAGAGAGGTGATGGCAGGTTGGGGCCCCTTGTCGTCGGGTAGCCCCAGTGCTGTGGGAGATGCTCGTAGAGGTGGGGATGGAGCAGAGGAAGGTCTGGTGCCAGCTGGAGCAGAGGAAGGAAACGGCAGCAGTGCTGTGGTGCGTGTGGCCCAGCAAGGGCCCCAGTGCCTGTTCCAGGACCTGCTGGGCTGTGGGCGAGGAGCTGCCTGTACTGGGGCTTGGTGAAGCCACGCTCGCAGGGCACGCAGCGGGACAGGGCTCTGGGACACTGTGGCAGGGGCTGTGGGGACACCGCCTCTCAGGCTGCCTTCTCCAGCAGGAGACTTGTAACGGGTCTGCAAGGAGGAACCTGAACTCCTCCAGCTGCTGGAAGCTCCAGGGTTCTGGCCTAAAACCACCTAACTCGAGAACGCTGAGGCCAGCCCTGAACGTCGCTGCAGAGGGCGGGAGCAGCGCTCGGGTGCTGCCGAGCTGCGCGGTCCCAGGCGGCTCCACGCTTGCCACGCCTTCTCAGCAAAGCTGAAGGGGTTTTGGGAACCTTGGGCCGGGGGAACAGGGATGGGAATATGGATTTGAGCTGCA
>NW_008614675.1:336-1707 GCF_000691845.1 Merops nubicus | reverse complement strand
GAGCTGCAGAGAGCCAGGGAGTGCCTGCGGTCAGCAGGTGGTGCAGGGATGAGAGGCAGGAGCAGGGCACAGCCAGGGGCGAGGGTTTATTTCACTTCTGTACCAAACTGTGTCTGAAGCTGCTGCAGGAGCTCGGGCAGGACATGAGCTGCCTGCCGGCAGGTGCTCTCCTCTCCAGGATGTGCTCCAGCAGGAACGTCGCTGCCTGGGCCAGGATCTGCTCCAGCCTCTCCTGCTCCCCGGCACTGAAGGGAGCCAGGACATAGCTGGACACGGACACTTCACCCTCCGGGCGCCCGATGCCAACCCTGAGTCGGGTCATCTCCTGGGGAGGAAGAAGAAGAGCTGGAGGAGCTTCACCTTGAGGGCTGACATGGAGCTGGGGCAAGGGGATAGTGTTGTGACTAGGGTTGGGCAGTGAGGGAGCAGCCTTGCATGTTTTCCACTGAAGGGAGCCAGGACATAGCTGGACACGGACACTTCACCCTCCGGGCGCCCGATGCCAACCCTGAGTCGGGTCATCTCCTGGGGAGGAAGAAGAAGAGCTGGAGGAGCTTCACCTTGAGGGCTGACATGGAGCTGGGGCAAGGGGATAGTGTTGTGACTAGGGTTGGGCAGTGAGGGAGCAGCCTTGCATGTTTTCCAGGTGGTTTAAGTGCTTGCTCCAAGAAACATGATTTTGGAAGAGGCTTTTGCTGGCCGTGCTGAGATCCCGGGCTGCTGCCAGGCCTGGCAGAGCTGCTCAAGCTAATTGTTTCCATGTCCTCCACACAGCCAAATTGACATCATCCCTCAGGGAAGCAGAGAGGAGGGAAAGGGGGAGAGGAAAAAGAGCAGGGGCTTGTCTGAGTCAAGTCAGAATGGGGGTGGGGGGGCAACTGGCCACGTATTGAGGTGGGGGCAGGACTGATCTCCTTCCACCGAGGCCCACTCACACTGGACTGCAAAGCACTGATGCAGGATCGGACCCCGTTGTGTCCCCTGGGGAGAGGAGAAAGTCACCGTTAGTCAGTCAGAGACACCTCCCCACTCGGTATGGGCTCGGGGGTCTCTCCCTGGGAGCCTGGGATGTGGTCCCAGACAGGGTCTGGGTCTGAGGAACATCCAGCCCCGGGGGCGAGCAGCTCTCTGAAGGGCACAAGGGAAGCGGGATGGGGCTGGTGCATGTGTGGCAGCACCTAGGGCCCAGCACCACCCCGCCCCATCCTGCAGTGCCACAGTCCCCAGGTTAAACGTCCCCAGGCTGGTGCTGCGGTGGGCAGAGGGCAGGCAGAGTGCTATAAAAAGCCCAGTGGTGCAGCCGGAGGTCTGGATCCAGCCCATGGCTCCCTGCCCCTCCTGCCAGGGCAGGAGCTGGGATGCTGCCCACCC
>NW_008614675.1:0-263 GCF_000691845.1 Merops nubicus | reverse complement strand
GGTGGGATGGGGCTGGAACAGCCCGTAAGGGACGGGCAGGGCTTCAACCAGCAACCACAGAGCTGGGGCCACCCCAGCGGGGCCCGTACCTCGCGCTGCCTCCCAGCTTGATGGCCACCTTGCCCAGGGGCTTCTCCAGGTCATCGTGAACCAGGTACACGTCTTCTGGGCGCACGCTGTAGCTCTCGGCTTTGGAAACACAAATACAGCCCAAGAAAGGAGGGGGAGAAGGCGCCAGGCCCCGCGGCGCGAGGGGGCAGCGG
>NW_008614674.1:28821-29805 GCF_000691845.1 Merops nubicus | reverse complement strand
GCACTTGGCCTTGTTGAACCTCTTGAGCTTCACATGGGCCCACTTTTCCACCTTGGCCAGGTCCCTCTGAATGACATCCCATCCCTTTGGCATGTCAACCTCACCATTCAGGTTGGTGTCATTTGCTAACTTGCTGAGACTCCACTTGCTTTCACTGTCTATATCGCTGATGAAGATACTAAACAGTATTGGTCCCAGCACAGACCCCTGAGAGACAGCATTCATCACTCATCTCTGTCTGCACACTGAGCCATTGACCACTGTCCTCTGGATGCAACCATCCAACCACTTCGTTATTCACCAAACAGTGCACCCATCAAGTCTGCATCTTTCCAACTTAGGTAGAAGGATGTTTTGGGGGACCTTGTCAGAGGCCCTACAGGAGTCCAGATAGATGACATTCATCACTTTTCTCTTGTCCACTGGTGTAGTCACTCCACTGTAGAAAGCCACTAGATTGGTCAGACAAGACTTGTCTTTGTTGAAGCCACACTGGCTGTCTCAAATTACCTCTCTGTCCTCCATGTATCTCAGTACAGCTTCTAGGATGATCTTCCCAGGCACAGCAATGAGGCTGACAGATTGGTAGTTCCTGGGGTCCTCCTTTCTACCCTTTTTAAAAGGACATATGAAAAAGGTATATGACATATAGTGTAAGGAAAATGCGCCTTTTGCTACACTCATACACATAGAGCAGTGGCGAGACAGCACAGTTAAAATACTGTAGGAACAGCAGAAGGCAATGGAAATTCTTCTCCAAAGTGGTAGTGACTTCCTGTCAGGATATCATCAAAATTTCCCCCTAGGGTTTCCAGTTTCATCCCGCGCGATAAAGTTTTACTCTGACACCAATTTGTCCTCTTCAGGAGAACTACAAGAAAATGCTGCCATGCCTTAGTTGAGGAATCCCTGTATAAATCTCAGTGGGCTACATTCACATCATCTCATGTCCTGATAGGCCATTTGTGGTCTGCTGGTGTTACA
>NW_008614674.1:26463-28790 GCF_000691845.1 Merops nubicus | reverse complement strand
TCTCGTTTCACTTTTTTCAGCACCCCAGCCACTCATGGTGCAGCATGAAGTAATGCTGCATCATTGCTGATGCTGCTGTTAATAAATTGAGCTGCTATCTGGGCAGTAAAGCAAGCAGTTGACAAATCAGATAGGTAAGTCATTCTGTCTGATAATTTCACAGACTTCCCACACACCACAAATGATCTATGGATATGTGAAATTACTCTGCTCCTCATTCCATGTTTCCATGTTTTTCTGATGTCAGTCAGTGGTGCACTTACATATACATATAAAAAAAATACATATATATATAAAAATACATATACTCTGTATACTTACATTTTTAGGCTCTGCCTATAGCAGTGATGACCAAACAGATGGAAATTGCTTGAGATGGTATGATTGGAATAAACAAAAGCCAAACATAGGTTAGGAGTCTAGTAGATCATGCTATGCATTTTGTAAGGAAATCAAGTGACTGCATAGCTCTGTGACATGCAGCAGGACCTAAAAGAGGATAGCTTCCCCTAACACAAACTAATTCACAGCTAAAATCAAGATAAAATAAAAACAAAAGAAGTTTTCTGTGCAGAAAATTTAACAAAAAAGAAGCCATTCCAGCAGCCCAGCCTGGCCCTCACATTACATGGCTAGGTAGAGCCATCTTCTGTCAGACTTGACAGCATCCTAGCACTTATTGAAGAAGGCAAACAAACAAATGCAAAGGTTCATGTTTGAAAGCTGTCTGTCTCTAGGTACCTTAATCATCAGCCAGGTTCCAGAAGTGTTGCTGTATCAACAAATCCTGTTACAGTTTCATCCTCTCCCTCTCTATATATATGTGTATTTGTGTATGTGTCTGTCAAGGGTTATATATTGGCCTTCCTGTCCACAGTTTGTTGTTTACTTTGCATTTAAATGTGGACATGCTATAGGTGACACTTTCACTCTGACATGGTTTTGTCCTGCACAAACTTCCTCAAGGTCCTTTGAAAGGGTGGCTGCAGCACACTGAGGTAGACACTGAGGTAAAACATCACTCATGAGAATTTTCTCTTGAAGTAACCATGTGAAGACACTGATATGTCTTCAGTCCCCAAAGCCCTGTTGTTTAAAAATAAATATAAAAAGCCATTCTGAGGCGACCATCAGTATCCTCTTGCAGAAAACACGACTGATGTGAGTATGCTGTGCCCATGTGCCATTGAAGTTGTGGAGTGTTAGGGCAAACAGTTCCCTTTACTGTCAGAGTCATTGGTCAGCACAGGACCCCTGACTCCCTGCAGTAATGCCAATTTATCTGAGACATGGGTGGGGTCCTCTATTATAGCCTGCAGAGAAGCACGGTGTGACTCATAGCTGGGAAATTAATGGTAGGGTCCAGCTTTTGCAGTACTTTTCCACACCCCAGAAGCAGGGTCTAAAATGGCAATAAAGTACCCACTTTACTACTTACATGTCCTGTTCTCTTCACCAAGAGATGGAGAGCAGTACAAAGCTAACATTGAGATTTGGTCAACAGAGATATTTTTTAAAAGCTCTATTAAATACCTGTATCTATGGGTGATGTGTGTATATGTATAATACATAAATTTGTATTTGTATCCAAGAAGAATGGATTAGAACTTTGATGAACCATGCATTCTTTTCTCAATTATGAGCCAAGACTAATTTTTAATCTTTCCAGGCCTTACTGAACTGTTCTTGCTCTATCGTTACATTGCAAGTGCAAAGTGGTTAAAGTCTCTGATACAACAGACACCCTGCAGAGCAAATAAAGATCATGTGCAGCATGGCTTTCATGTTATTCTAGCACTGATGTTCTTATACATGTGTGTATTACAGTTCACCTCCATTTTTATTAAAGAATGTCTCTGCACAGTATTGTTTGCTCTAAGTATCTAGAACACTCCCCTGTATCTTAACGGTCCATATCTAAATATGGGACTCTTCAAAGTTTCCTGGTGACTTTTCTCCACAGTCTTCAAGCTGGGCTCTAATCCTGAGTGAACAGTATTTCCCAAAACTACACTCAGGAGGAAAATGTCAAGGCAGAGGTACAACAGGGCTGAGAAGACATACTGCCAGTCCATAGAGTTGCACAGAAAAATAGTTGTCATTGGCTGAAGGCGCAGAAGTCATAGGACATGCCGTCACTCTATGCAACCAAAAGCAGCATCCTTGGCAAGGTCACTTGTCTCCTCTCCGTCATGCTTGTCCTAACACTAGTTGGCCCAGGCTATTTACCTGTAATGGGACTATACTTGTTCTTGTAATATGTTTCCACACCACAGTAAAAGAGGAAAATAAGTCCTGGGTGTTATCACAGGATAACATTGCAGATG
>NW_008614674.1:16781-26432 GCF_000691845.1 Merops nubicus | reverse complement strand
GAACCGAGTGCGCCTATCATTCCTGTTAACTGCAGCTTCTAAAGGTTCTCCCTACTATAAATCTAGACTCTAAGAAGAACAGCCTCCAAGGCATACTCCCATCAGGAGCTCTGCCAAAACGCTGGAGTAGAGCAAGCGCAGTGCTGCATGGAGGAAACAGAAAACACTCGGGCTATTATTTAGCCTGTAGTCAAGCCAATAGTAGACATGCCTTAAAGCTCAGTGAAAACAAGAGCTGAAGAAGGAGCAATGCACAATTTGTGCTTTTCTCATAGATACTTCACATCCAGCTGCATTGGTGTCTTTCCTTAATCATTTATTTTCTGGGCAAAGGAAATGCAGTAGTGATCCTTTGTCTGGATTTCAGTGAAGCACTGACCAGCTGCCACCTATGAAACTTTTACTTAGGATTAGAGAGAACCAGAATTACCAAAAGAAGCTAGAGTGCAACTGGCACAAATAAAGACAAGAGAAAATAACTCTGAAAGAATTGAGCTTGAAGGATGCTAAAGAGCTGGAGCAATTTCACAGAAATGACATCCACTACATTGATGCTGCTCTGTAACACAAGTTTTCCAGTATAAACAAGTGAGGGGAAGCTAAGTTTCTTGAATGGGTTTCTGGTGTCTATTCAAGGGCTGAGTGTGAAATATTTTTTTTCTATAGGTAGTGACTCAAATTTGAGTCTCTTGCCTTCACCTAACTGAGACTTCAAACTTTTTATTAAAACCTTAAACCTATCTTTCCTTGAGACCTCTCTCTTAATAAACTTGGCTGAAATCAGTTGTTTTATAAGCTTGTCTGGAATAAGCTGACAGGTTCAAAATTTCGGAAGGGTACAGAATAATGTATAGTTTTATCGCACAGCCATTATTTCATACCTTTTTTTCCTCTGGAAAGCCTGGATTAAATATTAATCTATAGATAAAGTATTAAATTATTTGTAATAGGGCACATGTAATTATAATTATTAATTATAATATCAAAAAGAAGCAAACTAGAAAGAGCATCTGAAGCACTGAAGATGTAAAGCATTATACAAGGTTGTCACAAAGTGATGTTCTGCATTGCTACTAAACGTTCAGAGCTCTTGTATATTAACATCCTCAGCTTGCAAATCTTTTGTTTGAAAGTGAATTTGGGAACTCCCTTCTCTGGAGAACAGTGGAAAATAGCAAGTGAGCTGGCCCTGAGATGCTGTCTGCTCTTGTTGTTTGCAATGTTGTATCCATCTTCCTTGAAGACATAAAGGAAAAATGAAAGGCAAAGTACAATAGGAAACACAGCTTCCATGGCTTAGCCCCAGGTGTCCAACCTCGCAGGTCCCCTGTGCTGGTGGAGGGCACAAGCAGCCTCTGTGCGAAGTCTAAGGCTCTGCATACGATCTCAAGCATCACATGTACTCTTAAAGATAATTAAATTAAATACAAACTTAGGTCGGTACAAGCTGTGATGATTGCACAACCTCTGTCAAGCAAAGGACAGATGTTAAGCAGAGTTTTGCAAGCAGAAGCAAGGCCTCTGTAGCTGTACTCTGTGGGAGGTGCAAAACAACTTTAATCCAGGAGGCGTCTAATTACATTGTCACAAATCTAAGCCCAAATCAATATAATCTGCAGCAGGGTACATCATCTACAGCTTAGGTATCGTTGAGAGCATAGAGGGGAAAATGGAGGTAGAGGCAAGGGACTGAAGACAGGCAGCCCAAAGTAATACCTCATTTTCCCAGGGTATCTACTCTACTGCATTCTCTGTAGTCAGAAATTATCATTTTAGGGCAAAGGAAAAAAGAGAGAGGGAAAAAAAAAAAAAAAATAAATCCTGATGGTTTCTCTACTGCTGAAGGATCAGACTCCTAGCAACAAATTCTATAACCCTGGAGATTCAACAGTTTGTCTGGCTCAGTGAATTAGTCAGAGGACCTCGTTGTTCAGATCAGGAGAAGGGTATTCTACTCAATGGCAGTTTTTCTGTTGGTAAGATACTTTGGTAAGGATGAAGCTGCACTGTATTATGGGAATCAAATGGTGCAGGAAGTACCAGTCTGGCTTTTGAAATAACTGACAATACGCTCAGATACAGAGGAAGCAGGCATCTTGTAGGGCTTTCACCTTTACATACTGTCTTGGTAGAGTATTATCTTTCATCGCTCCTGTCCTATTCCTTGTCAGAAAAGAAGGCAGCTTTTAATCCTCTTCTTAACATGAACTTTCAGGGATTTGCATAAAGCCAATAATTAATGAATAATAATTATGCACACAAGAAAGAACTATGGTGACAAAGTTCTGTCTTTCAATTGCAACATCTATACCTTTTTAACAGGTTTTCTAGGGGAGTTTGAAGTTGTTTGTGAAGCACTTTGCATATGAAAAGCCTCTGCTTAAGTAACACATTTATTATTAACACTAATAGTGCAGGTACAACAGCAGATGCTTCCCATCAGTAAGAACAAAAAACTGTTTCAAGTTCTAGCTCCATCAGAAATACACATAACCCCTTTGGTACCAAATTCTTGGCTCAACACAAACTAAAGCATGAGGAAGCCAGAGTGGCATAGAGAACAGTTATTCAGGGAGGAGATACTGGCTGATGTCCTGTACATTTGGGACACAGTGATCCATGATAATCCTCCTAGCACTTAAATGAGAAGTAGGGTTTCTAGGTCCCCCTGTACTGTGAAATAAGAGAGACTCTCGTATGTATATTATTTCAGCTATCAATCCAGACTCTAGTTTCAGAGAGTATGTGGGTAGTTCCTGAAAACAATAGAGCAAATGTTAAAAAAGTGTTTATTACTGATTAGTTTCCTACACCTGTGCTTGTCTAAATTAATGTCCAAATCAGAAACAGCTATTCATGCTTTCCTGCCTTTCTCTCCCCTGAATATCCAAATTCAGACTCACAGGCACATCCCTCCTCATCTCTGCGTTGATAAAGATGCCAGCATAACTGCTGGCTGATGGATAGCTGTATTGTACATCCTACACTTGTCTCAGGCCAAAAAGCAGCAGCATTCTTTGCTGTGGCTCCAGACTGTTCTGGGGCTGTTAAGTTAAAACGGAGGCTGCCAAGTGAAAAGCTGGTTGGCATCTGTAAAAAAATGCTTGACAGAACTCCTCCCAAGACTTTGGATAACAACTTCTGTTGGTGCCCTGTCAGAAAAAGCTAGCCAACCACCACACTTGAGGAGAAGGGCACTCAGAGAAGGTATGTGGGCTGCGTTGTGCATCATCTCCCATCTGCGTCCCACTCTGAAGCTTCGCGGAGATGCAAGGGAGTAAAAAAACTGCAGGCCAAACAATGCTCCTACAAGCCAGATGAGCACAGGAGGTGCTTTAATAAGCTGGCAAAAGATACATGAACACTTACAGGTTTGTATTGATTACTTGTGTGGGATCCAGAGCCTCACCAGGGAACAGTCATAGATCATCACAACCATTCATGGCAGAAACACATTATTAGAGGTCTGAACCACAAAGACTCCAACCACAAGCCCATAGAAGCCAGCTGGATTTTTCCTAGTGACTTCCACACACTCTGAAATTTGAAAGAATAAATCATTCTCATCACTATTTTGCTAACAAAAATAGACATAGCTAACTTGTAGCAACTGGATAGTTATATAAAAATATCTATCCCAGTAATAGTTATATAGCCATTACTTGGCTCTATATCAGTTGTCAGTTAAAAAGCTCTGATGTATCCTCTGTATAGGTGGATAACAAGAGTTAGGGCTGGGCCAGCCACTAGACGAATGACAGATGCTCTCTATTAACCTCTCTCCCTTCCCAAAGGGGAAGAGAAAGGGAGTAAAGGAGAGAGACTTGTGGATTGGAAAAAAAAAATACTAAAACAGCTTTAATGAAAACAGTAACAATAAAAAGAAATATATAAAAATATATACAAAACCAATATTGAACCAAACCCCCCTGGTGTTTAAATGGCTGTCACCACTGATGCTGTGGGCAGGTACTGGGGAAGTCCCAAACTGGACCCAGCAGCAGATGGGAACTGGATTCTGGAGCTGGATTCTGGAACTGGATTCAAGAACACATGAATTGAGATCAAAGGCAGAACAGACAGAGTCCTCCTTGGGCACTGACCACTTAAGAAGAGAGGTTGACCCTTGTGATCCCCCAGCTTCATACTGAACATGAACAGAATACCTTGTGGGTCAGTTTATGGCCACCTAACCTATCTACTCCTCCCTGCAGGTGTGACCTTTTACTTCCTGCACTGCCAACATGTTATACAAGATATAGCACTGGCCTTGGTCTCCACAGGAGCAAGTATATGCAAAAGCCTTCCTGCACACCAGTCCTTGGTAGTAACTATAAACATCAAGCATAATCACTTGTTGAAGCTTTTTCTTCAGTTTTATTTCTCTTTCTCTTTTTATTATATTCCTTTTCATTACTACCATTATTATTATTATATTACACTATTATGACAATTCTTATTTCCTTTCCTTTTATTTCATTTTAGATATTAAACTGTTCTCATCTCAATCCATAAGTTTTACTTTGCTTTTTTCAACTCACTGGGAAGGGGGAAGAGTGAGCGAGCAGCTGTGTAGAGTTTAGTTGCTAGCTGGGCTTAAACCGTAACAGAGAGAGTGAGAACTATTAAAATTCTAGTCCTTGCCAGTCAAAGTACAGAGCTCAACTCAAGACGTAGTAGGCAGTATTCCCTAAATATACTTCATATTTTAAGATGCTAAGGAACAAAGCACAGGCTGGAACTAGAATGTATTGTGGCTGCCCTCAGTGTGTTTATTTAGATTATGATTGAAACACAAAGCAAAAGACTTGTCCTTAATACAAACTGTCCTCTGAGCAGACAGGTAAGAGGAGTTCTTTTGTCTTCATAAACTTTTTGAAGACTGTGATTTTATTTGACACAGCCAGCAAAAAGAGAATAGCACCATCAGAAACTACTTTGTAAAGACTGGGTCTACTACAGAGGTATCCTCCTCTTTGCAAAGGATGGTGATTAAGACAGCAAAAGGGAAAGTTATAAAAGAACTCAATTAAACTAACAAAAATAAAAAGTATGCCATATTACTGGCAAGTGATATTACAATAAACAACACCACTGGCAAAAGCAAAATACCCTAGTGCCTGGGAATGAAGGGCTCAAGCATTTTTCACGTTTCTGTTTTCAGCACTATTGAATGCTTAAAAAGCTCTCAGATAGGTACAAGCTGATGCTCAAATGAAATAAGAAAGTTATCCAGAATGCCATCCCCTGAAGGGAAGTTTTGGTGGTTCTGAGAAGAGATTAGTTTCCACCTGAGAATCAATAATAGTTTCTCTGGCTGCTGGCTGCTATGCTGGCCTTTGGACAAGAATTTCTCTTCCCTTCAAAGTGGAAGTATCCTTCTCCTCTTGCAGAGCTGATATAATTAACGTCCCCTGGACTTGCTAGTTATTTCTTTGCATTTAAGAAATAACTATCATCCACCTGCTTCCAAACACCACAAAGTTTCCATGTCTTTCAAACAAAACATACATGTTCTTTGTTCAAAACCTCTTGTCAGTCACAGGGTAAAGGCAATCTTTCAGAATAATCTTTTCCCAAAAGGAAATTGCTTCTTAAAAACATGCTGAAGAAATTCTCTCAGAGCAGGTGAACAGGAGACCAAAGAGATCTTGGTACATCAGCACATAAATGGGGCATCAGGCTATGTGAGGGCCACACATCAGGATATGTGGACTTTATCAGTGAATCAGAAAACAATTGAAGTTGGAAGAGAACTCTGGAGGTATGTAGATCAGCTATCTTTTCAAATCAGGGTTGATTTCAGCTCTAGATCAGGTTGCCCAAGGGCTTAGTTAGGTGAGGGTTGATCTCCAAAACCTCACCGGCCCTTCTCCCATTGCTGCATCATTCTTACAGGGAAGCAGTTTCTACTTACACCCAATGAGAGTTCATCCTTTTGGAATTCGTTCCTTTTGCTTCTTTTCCTTTCACTGAGAAGAGTCTGGCTCTGTCATCTCTGTAAGTCACTCTAGGTAGTGGAAGATACAATTAAATCCTCCCATGCCTTCTCTTCTTCAGGTCAAATAAATAAACAAACACATTTCTCTCATTCTCTTCTTGAACACTACATGCTCAAGCTCTCTGGTAATCTGATGGATTACATAGATGGTGCTGGACTCATTCCACTTTCCCAATATCTGTCCTGAAACAGAAAGCCCAAACCTGAACATATTGCTTCAAATGCAGCCTCAAAAGTGCTAAATACAGGGAAATAGTAATCTAACTCAACCACCTCCTTACACTCCACTAATGCAGCTCACCACAGGACAGAGCTTCATTGCTATAAGGATATACTGCTGACTTGTACATTCTCAGTGACTGGAGCTCCAAAGATGACTCACAGGTAAAAATGTATGCAGCTGAGCAAGAGGAAAATACACTTTGTTTTGTGAACAGGAAATCTGGTACAGAGGTCAAAATGAGGCTGGGATTTTTCTATCCTGAGAAACGCTAGTTTTGTGAATTGCTTACAGAAAGTCATCAATCTCATTATAAAAGCACTTGCAGCCCATATATGGTAGGACCAACAGCAAACATCTGATGCCATCTATATTTCATCAAGATTTCCTGCTAGGCTCATTCTCATTGAATTCCACAAGACGTATCCAGCTTGTGCCTGTAGAACAGGGACAAGTAAACCTATGCTGCTGCTCCTCCAAAAGCAAAATAAAAGCCACTTGCTTTACAGTCACTTCACCTAGGAATCAGGTGCAGGAGAAGAAGGACAAGGCACACTGAGACCTCACCTCTGCCATATGGTGATGTGCAGCCTACAACAGGCTCAGGTTCACCATTTCCAAATGACTTTCCATTCTGAACTACAAAAAGAATTAATTCCAACACGAGACCGGACTTGATGAGTAAAGCTTCTCAATTCTTGATCATCAAGGGAGAACTAAATTTGCCTCAGATGCAGAGGAAACCAAACTAGCCAAAGAGAAATCTTGGAGCCAAATACAAAACCTTCCCTGTGTTTACACTCATAACTGGACAAACATCCATTCCTGGAGAAAGGACAGTATCTAATGCCAGAGAGGATGACCAAAATAAAGACTACATTACAAAGAACTATTCTTTAAGGGCCCACTTCTCCACTCTGCTGTTGTTATCTACCATCACAAGAGAACTAAAATTTAACTTTGCTCATCATTCTGATTCATGTAACACCAGCTGGATGGACACTCAAACAGGTTTCTCCAATTGGTCAGACAGGAATAATCTCTGTTACTGATCTGGACATTTAAATAATAACTATAAAGGCCACACATACATCCAACACACATTTGCAAATGTATAAGAAGCCAGAAGGAAGCCCCAGAAAATGCTGTGGGTTTGTGTCATTGACTATGATGCATCCAGAAAATGGTGGCAAGATCACATCCACTGAGAATTGAGAAAGATTCCCACACATTTCCACAATCCTCTTAAGACATCCTATAGTAAATTTGCACAGTTCCACAAGCCTACTCAGACGTCTCAAAATAAATTTACTTATTCCCAGGAGACCCAAGATAGTCTTGTTTCCCCCTTTTCCATTAATCAGAATGTTCTAGTTGAAGGCCTCTGAGGCTACACTCAGTTCCCTCAAAGACCTGTCCTTCATGGACCTAACAACTCAGGTCAACTTAGTAAGGCTTGTGTATCCATCTGTTTATTACTTATTCAATCACTTGAAATTGTCTTCTGTGCTGAATAGCCCTTACACAGATATCACTATAGAACAGATATCCTTCTGTCCCACATGCTAGAGTCCTGTGAGTTAATAATGCTGTTGTAACTGTGAATGGTGTGAACCATGCAGAGAATCCTGCAGTCATCTGAAAGGTGGAAGGTTTTTAAATTAAGGTACAAGCCTGACTGACTAACTTAGCATTCTGGGTTTCAGTTTATATAGCTTAATCTGTATACAGAAAAATCCCGTTTCCTGAGTCAACCACCCAGCCATATTTGGCTGGGGGAAGGTGGGGAAAGTTTAAGTTTGGTTTCTTGTGTTGGTTTGATTTCTTATGTTACCACATGTTTTAGAACAGAATTCCATTTCAACAGTGAACTAGACAAAACAGGAAGAATGAAATAAGGAAGGTATATATGAAGGGGTTAAAAATGATGAAGACGTTTTGCCAGATGAAAAGAATGATTTGCAAATTGGCAGGGCCATCTGCTGCTCTTTATGTTCATGGATTTAATTACTCAATGAAAGGCTGGATCCTGCACAAGACATGAGGAAAAAGCAGACTTGATTCACTTAAATTGCTGAATAAGATATGGATTTCACAGCTGTGCAGAGCCAATGACAAAATAGGTGCAGCAAGCTGGTAGAGTAGCACAGATATAAAATTGTCTAATCCACAGCCCAGAGCTTTGGTCAGCTGGCTGTTGAAATACTGCTTTCACCAAATTTGCTGAACTCTTTTTCATTTGCATCTGGACTCGGAGGGAGAGACAGAAAACACTGATTGGTGGATCTGCTCTATCAAAAGTCAATGCAGAGGCATATTTTTTATGACAGCATATTTCCTAACTAAGGGTTAACTGAGGGTTTAGCCTTCTGTGGCCCATACCAACAATACCTAACATTTCATCCTGTAATGAGCCAGACCTATCATCCAACTGCTAGTTTCCAGTTGGCTGCCATTGTAGATAATTTCCCATAAATTCCTGTATGTCACAGCAAAGCGACTCTGCCTGACCCACCGTAAAGGGGATTCTGGCATTAAGCTGGGTAAAGTTGTGTAGGTTGCATGCAGTTCATAGGTGTAGGTGGGTTAACTCAGATGCTCCCATAGAACCCTCTCTCCACTTACCAATTCCCAATCCCCAAAGCATGTTTTGTACCCAAGAGGCAAGCAAAATTCTGCATCAGCAGAAGTTAGAGTTTACTTGGGGGTAACAGATATGGCAGCATGACAACTGCTTTCCACCTAGGAGCATTGCCCCAGGATGACTGCTAAGAAAACAACCCAAACTGCCAGAAGGACTCTGAAGTCAAAGCTTGTTGCTAGAAACAGCTCTGTATTGATGCAGAGCCAGATTTTCTCTGCTTCTTTCATCTTAATTAATAATTTCATTATACAAAGTTACAAAAAAATTTAATGCATCCAATTACAGAACTTCAAAATGCATCCAGAAATAGGAAGGGTGCAAGCCCACAATTAGCACAGTGCTTAATGCAATTTCATAAAGCTCATAGCAATTAAGTTGCAAAGTACTGTAATTTACATAAACAAAACCAGGGCTGAGTGTAGAAATGTTTCCTTCAGAAACAAAATGGATGTCACAAAGAGCTCTAATACAAGACTCTACAACAAGCTACTGCATGGATAACATTGTTTGGTGATTGTAGCTGCTGCCTGCACAGACTCAGCTTCCTTCCAGGTGGGACAGCATTTCAGAAAGAGAGGCTGGAAAAGGATGGAGTGTCTCTATCAAAGGTTCTCACTCCAGGCACAACATTTAAAGCATGCCAAGAGTTTTGGGGTAGTTAAGAAAAACCTCTTCCACATAAGCATCTGGCCCAAGAAACAGCATCAAAGAAAAGAGATGCAAAATGTGAACATCACTCACACGCTTTAAGGAACAGCCTGCGAATACAGCCCTGAAGTTTCAGCA
>NW_008614674.1:0-16750 GCF_000691845.1 Merops nubicus | reverse complement strand
CAGGATGCTAAAAATCTCAGCATTTACACACTTTGCTGGGCAGCAAAGTACTGAAGCAAAAGGGTCATTACAAGATTCCTATAAATGTCAGCGCTCCCCATCACCTGCCACCATGGTAGGACGTGACTGGGCCAAATAAGAAGACAAAATAACTCTGCAGTCCATTTTAGTGAATAACAGCCCTCAACTTCATTTGGAAATCCTGCTCTGTGCTGTCATTTAATATCTTGCCAACTGCCTGGTTAGTGGTGTGGCTGCTCAAGACAACATGACCAGGTAATCTTAGAGCTCCCTCACAGCCTTTGGGCCTTGCTGTCTAATTTGAGTGTGTGGGGTCTATCCTGGTTAATAGATAAATTCTTCCCAAGAACAACTGGTCTTTAGGGAGAAAGACAGAACATGCCAGCTCTGAAGACAGTTTTTCAGCTAACTGCCTGACAGGTAGGGGCTCTGGGGCTTCCAGCTTACTTCAGACAGGCTGATGAAAACTAGAAGAAACTCGCCTAAAAAGTATATTCATAGACTGCGAAAGAACTGTGTCATTTCCCTTTTGTATAGGAACGAAAATATATGTGGAAGTGTCACAATCATTGTTTGTGTCACAAACGATGTCAAAATCTCAGTTTTAACCAGCTCACCTCTGAAATTTGGCAGCATTCTGGAGCACTTGCTGCAGCTCCAGACAAAACAAGTGCAGCTCATCTGTGCCATGTGTGCATGCAATCCACAACAGCTGAGGCTGGAAAGAGGAATTACAAAGTGATTCCATCTCGTGTCTCTTCATCCTCTTCTCATTAAAGCTTTAGCAGATCACAGAAAGTGTTTTATATCCTCCACCACAAGGAAGGTTTTTACTACTGAAGAAGTGTCAATATTGACATTTAAGAATAGTAAACGACGTTCGGAAAAATTAAATTCACCGACAATTTCACATCTTAAAAATGGGAATAAACTCACTTCTGCAAAAATTGTATAAATATCACATCAAAAAATTTATTTTCCAGCTGTTTTCCTCACTGAACTGTAAATATTTTACATTATAAGTAATATTAAGCAGTCAAAGGCCTGAAACACTTGCAGATGTCAAGCTTCCACAGAAAGGTCAAAATATTCCAGAGAAATGTTTTAGTTATTTCGGAATCCTGTATAATCTCTCAACAGTTTTCAAATCCCGCATAGTGAGTGGTGAACAACACAAGGCATGTCTGACCACCTGCCCTGCTCTGCTGGTGAATCCTTCTGAGCAGAGAACAAAGCATGGTAGTACTGAGGAGCACTGTTATTTTTCATGCCCAAAAATCCGTACTGCTGCTCCAGTCTAGGGTGGAAAAGGGACTCTCTACATCAACTTACAGATAGTCTTTAAGATATGAAGACAACACCAAGCTATTTTAGCAAGATCTTTTAAAGTTCAGTGTCTCCCTTGTGCTTAATTTTCCTGCTCTGCTCCTCAGAGAGGTTGGGTGTGTACATGCAGTGAGTCTAGTGTTTCTGCTTGCATCTAGAGCCAGAAATATCTATGACTCATCCATGGTAACACCTCCTGTAAATTCTACAATAAAAATCGAACAAACCACCTTTCTATTGGGGAAAATGTTCCTTTCTAGCTTTCATGCATGCAAAGAAATATGGATGCCCAGTAAAGTCTCCCTGGTGTTGCAAGAGACAGGAGACCTTCTTCAAACTTTCACAGCTTTTTTAACTTTGAAGACCATTGCTTTAGGCTTTCTACCACCACTGTTGGCGATGCTGATCCCACAGTGATAGTCTGTCCGGGGGTTGAACATTGAGCCCATAGCATGGCTGGATGTGACTGGACCATAGGAAAAACTTGTTACATCATGGCTAAAAACCCCCAAATGCACACACAAAGCATCATTCGTTCTTCTAGAAGGGAGTGTTTGGAGTCACCTGAATGTGTCACTCAGAGCTTCTTCTGGAGGAATCTGTGGATAGCCAAAGCACAGATCTGCTTTGCAGAGTCTGTCAGGTCATTTGAATTCTTGATTTTAACTCCTCCAACTCAACCTTTGTGGCAGGTACTTCTGTTGCCCCAAATTATAAAAAACAGAAGCAATCAAGTTCCTCAATACTTGCATTGCTGGTCCAGTTCCTAATCTCATGTGGGTGAGTACAAACCTGCCTTTACAGAACCATAATTGCCTACTCAAACAAACCAAAGACAAAACAACCGTGTAACTTCTCCCCACCTGAGGTAGCAGCCAGCCGTGCAGTTTTGCTCCTGATACATGCCAGAGGACAGTCTAAGGAGACCTCAGCCAGTCAATCTTTACACAAGCAAAACTTACCGTCACTGTCTGGACTGCCTGGCCCCCACAGCAACCATTACATGCCCTGGGAAGTGTCTACCACAATGGATTCACAGCTCACTCTTGTTAAGGCTGAGAAGTAACATGGGCCACCAATGACGAATCCTACTGGAAGCATCCAAGAGCTGGTCCCAAAGGAGAGTTTGCTGGGTAACTCACTTCCATGGAGGACAGCCAACAGGAAGTTAGGAGCCATTTGGGATCTGGCTGCAGGTGGCTCCCTCACAGCTCTTCACACATCAACTCCTGCATACAGACTGTCAGAGAAGCAGTTGGGTTAACAGGCACAAATTTCCATCCTGTCTCTGGCACTGCCATCTGCTGAGTAGAATTACCATGCCAGCACATGACAAGCCACCTCAGCCAAAACCAAAGTGTCAGTATGGGTCTTATAAATCCTTTTTATTATTTTCTCCTCTTCCCAGCACACATTGGATGGAAGTTACTGTAAATCTTTAATGCTCTGCAACTCTAGAAAATGTCAAAATAATTTGAAAGTAAATCATGGACTTCAAACAGACTACAAAGTTCCTCTGCTTGTGGACTGACATCTCTGCCAAGAAGTATAGCTATGGAACTCATAGTTGCACTGGTCATGGGAACAAGGGAAGGCAAAAAAAAAAAAAAAAAAATTGGCACTTTTATCTTCAAAACACTTCATAAGCATTAAACAGTCAGAAAAGCAAATCTCCTGGGTGTGCTTGTCAGTGCAAATCCAGTGGCAAAAGAACTGACCTCTTCCCTGGTAGCAGTTACGTTCTTTGTGAGAAGTGGAATTCCTGCCATCTTAAGCAATAGAGGGACATCGCTGCAGGACTTGATTTGCCATTGTCAGGGATTGAGTAAATGTTCATATCCACCACCATGTTTAAGCAGTTCTGCTGAGGTAGCTGTATCTCCTTCCTGCAAGATTTCACACATTATGTGGCAGCTTGAAAGACACTCCACAGCACCTTCTATTGACAAATCAGCTGCATTCACACTTGATGCCCAGGGACTTTACCTCATCAGTGTGGAGTAGAACTTTTTCAGCCTAGGCTTACTAGGCCTGAGAAGATACACAGCCCTCAAGGCACTGAGTATCTACAATTTCAAATCTGACCTCCTTGACACTGCACTGCTTTCAGGTAGTTACATACTTGCTAGCAAGCTTCCTATTTATGGAATTTTTTTCTTGGCTACTAAGCTTTTCACAGTCTTTGAAAGCATGATTACAGGTGGATGTGGGACTTCATACAGTCTACTCCTCCTCCTGTACTGGTTAATTTGAATTATTTGGGAATTTTGCTTTGCATTTGCCCAAAAGACTTTCGATTGTGCAATGCTCTGTTTCAACTACTAGTACCATATGCTGTTTTGTTTGGATTTTTTAAACACCTCTGATTTATTTATCTCATTTTGAGCTGAATTTTTTTAAAACTCATTTCATTCCTGAAGTGGTTTGAGGAAAGAAATCTGATCATTGGTATTTCTGAATTCTCCTTCCGTATAAGCTATAGCATTTCTTCACACGTTTCAACTGCAAATTTTTAGCAAGATCAATAGCTAAAACATTATATACTGCTTACTTTTTAGCTCTCTTATACGCCATGGACCAAGATGAGACCAATCCACTAGACATGGGAGGCTATATATTTGGATTAAATTAACACATCTACAACAAATTTACAACTTTCTTTATTCACTGCCACAGAGTTTTCAGAAGATAGACAGAGTCCTGAGGCTGCTGGCTTAAAAATTCTTTTCTGATGTCTTTGAAACAGAAACTGTGTCTTCACAAATAATAGAAGACCAACAAAGAACAAAGCCACAAGACAAAGCTGCTTTTTTCCACTCCAGTGTGTTTTCAGATAAAAGGAAATCAATAGTAACTATGAGATTCACATTGGAAAGATCAGTTAAGTATGAGCACAGCTCCCTGACACCCTGAGGATGTCTTTGCCCTCCCCAGAGGAAGGCCTGCCCAGCTTGAGGGTGAAAAAATGCCCACCACATATTACTCTGCAGTGACGTGAGACTTTGTTCTCTGATAAATTGAAGACCTGGGGCAAGCAGGGAAAAGCAATGCAGATAGCTTTATTATTCACTGTAGCTAAGGAACCTATTTTAAATTCTTTTTTTGTGCAGAAAAACTGAGAAAATATTTCCTTTTTTCTAGCTTTCTTTGTTATTTAAAATTCATTTTTCTGCTTCAGAGGCTTTCCTCCTCACAGCAGAATGGGGATATCTTCCTTAGGAGTGGTGTCTTGGTGTATTTATATACACCAAGAACTAGAGAGAATAATTATGTTTACCAAGATACGCTAAACTGCTGAATGACACAAACCTGGCAAGGTCCTGCACATGGGTCAGGGCAATCCTCAGTATTAGTACAGGCTGGGGGATGATGAGATGGAGAGAAGCTCTGTGGAGGCAATAGGAATAACTGATATCCCAGGTACTACCTGATAGCTCTTTGTTAGATGGGTAAAAATGATGCACTTAACAGAGATAGACTGGAAGGAGAGATGGATTCCCAGTGCCACATCAGTCATCTCTCTCTGCATGAAGTCCTGTATTCCTCATGCTACACAGCACACCCTGCATCATTGCCTGCTGTCTGGGAAGCCTCTGCAATTGATTTCAGCTGTGTGTTGTGGAAGCGGTGGCTTTTCTTTCAGCACAGGCCTCCTTACCTGCGATTATACATCTAGAAAGTAATTTTGGTTTGGTGATAGACTTCTATTTTTTCCTTCTTTCCCCTTGCATCAGTGATCAGCTAATTCTTACAGGCTGTCCAGTCTCCATGGCTTTCACCATATGGCTGCTGTTACTCAGACTTGGCTGTCAAAACTGGGTGCTGGGTTGGCTTGCAATGTGATTTCTGATGCATCTTGGATTTTTTACTTTCCTCATTCCATTCTCCTCTTTCCCCTGGAGCTTACACTGTCCTTGCATGGCTTGAGAAAGTCCTACTCCACTGAGACCATCTCCCAGACATGTCCTTGTCTCATGGTTCCTTTTGAATTAGGGTATCCTTCAGACTGTTCAAGACAGTCAGAAAATTACCATGTTTCACTTTGTCATGTAAAAATCTTCACTGCCCTGCATTTCTGGTGTATCCATTCTAATCAAACAGTAATTTAGATTAAACTGGCTTCAGAAGCCAGCATGAGGTACATAGGCTGTGACCCACAGCCCTGTTCCAGCTACCAGTGTTGAGCCCTCAGTCATTCTGATCACTTCAGCGTCTAATTTTGGGGACACACACACCTACACAATTCCTGCCCCAGTTGCTGGAGATTGAAGACCCCTCTCACTTCCGTCGGTGGCACTGAGACCTCCCCATTCACCCCAGCAGCAGACACCACAGGCCAGGGGAACTAATGGAAAAGGCCAGGGTAGCCTGGGAGATATCTTTGATATCTTAATGGTGTAGTGTGCAAGCAACAGAATGAGATCCTGAAATGCACAGTAAGGTGCTGTGGGGAGCCCTAATTCCTTTTCTGAGGATTCTCATGTATAGATATACATTTAATGCTTTGAAAATTCAGTATACCCCAAGGTGAAAAGGCACTTTTGAAAGGCTACATAGTCAAACCATGGCCTTGTGTTCTGCCCACTGCAGTCATAACACAAGGCTGAAGAGTACTGCACCTGCTTCATGGATTAAGAAACTGATCATGTCAGCTGGGTCACTTACCAGTGTTATGTAATATGCCAGCAAGACTAGAAACATCAGGAAACAGCAGCCTGAAATGATGGCAGAATAATATTTTCACTCATGATAAGTTTACCAGAGCACTGTGTGTTAGATGGCACGTGCAGGTCCGTGGCAGAATGCAGCTCTCTAGGATGTGGAGGTGCAGGTTGAGGTCCAGGTGATATCATTTATTACTACACAAGTACCTTGCTGAAAGTCTGCCAAAGGGTTACGAATATCCACCCAAAATGGCTTGCTTCCCAGAGGTCCTTGAATGTGCAACTAGAGCACAAAAGATTCTAGCTACACAACTATCCAAGGAGCTGCCTCTGCCAGCCTTCAGGATCTGAATTTCCTGGCCAAATTGAGAGCCCTTGAGCAGGTTTTGAAGCATGTCTGGGAATACGTCTGGCTGTCTGCAGAGGTATGTACTTTCAGGTTTCTACCTAGGTTTACCTTTGACAGATTGTCTTCTTCTCTACTCACCTTATTAACTTTGCAGTATTCTCCAGAGACATATAGAGGCAGACGAGGTTGAATCTGCAACCTAACTTACTACATTAGAGGAGAAAATACAAATAAGTCAGGCTGATGAAGGAAGGTTGTGGGAGAGGTGCATAAAAATTTTCAGTTTGTAATGAGATTTGAATGCACCTTGGCTTCACCAAGGGCAAGTCCTGCCTGGCCAACCTCATGGCTTCTATGGCAGAGTGACTACATTGGTGGGCAAGGGAAGAACTATGGTTGATGTCTATCTGGACTTCTGTAAGGTCTTTGACACAGCTCCCCCACAACATCCTTCTCTCTGAGTTGGAGAGATATGGGTTTGATGGGTGGACTGTTGGATGGATAAGGAATTGATTGGATGGTCACAGCCAGAGAGTAGTGTTCAACAGTTTGATGTCCAGATGGACATGAATGATGAGCGCTGTCCTTCAGGGGTCCATACTGGGACCAGTGCTGTGTAGTATCTTCATCGATGGCACAGACAGTGGGATGGAGTGCATGCTCAGCACGTCTGTAGATGACACCAAGCTGAATGGTATAGTTCCCACCCCGGAGAGATGGGATGCCTTTCAGAGGGACATGGACAATCTTGAGAAGTGGGCCCATGTTAATCTCATGAGGTTAAATAAAGCCAAGTACATCTGGGTTGAGGCAGTCCTTGACAACATCTGTACAGGCTGGGGATAATGGACTGAGAGCATCTCTGTGAACTTGGGGGATAAGGACTTTGGGGGTGTTGGAGGATAAAAAGCTGGAGATAGCTGACAATGTGTGCTCACAGCCCAGAAGGGCAGTCCTGGGCTGCATTAAAAGTAACATGGTCAGCATGTTGAAGGGAGGTGATTTTGCCCTTCTGCTCCACTCTGGTGAGACCTCAGCTGGAGTACTGTGTCCATCTGGAGTCCTCCAGACAAGAAGCACATGGACCCGTTGGAGCAGGTCCAGAGGAGGGCCACAAAAATGGTCAGAGTGCTAGAACACCTCTCCTTTGAAGAGTGGCTGAGAGAGCTGGAGTTCTTCAGCCTGGAGAAGGCTCTGGGAAGACCTTATTGTGGCCTTTCAATACTTAATGGGGACTTAAAAGATACTTCACATCCTGAACATGACCACTTTAGCTGCAGCAACAGTGGGGATTCTGACAAGCTTTGTGTGTTCCCACTGCTTCTGTATAAAATTTGACATGCTGGGGTGCCAGAAAAGTCTTTAGTCATGAATGTATGTCTACATCTATTCTCTGCCAAATATTGAACTCCAGAACTTCAACTGAATGAGAATGGGACAACTTTACACATATTCTGACCCGTCTTTCACTCCTTAGAGTTAGAGGCTCTGAAGAAAACATTACTGGAACAATACATAAATTCACCGGGTATATGGCTGTACAACCACTTACAGGTCTTTTGTGCATTTTTTGTAAGTAGTACAGACCAGGTGTTCACAGGTGCTGTATTCTCTCAGCATATATCTGACAGATAAAGACAAAGTGTTTTAAGAAATAAGGTCAGAGAAGAGCATAGACTTTGCACCTGTTAGCAGAAAACTTTGTTCTTTGGTGAGATGTAAGGGAACTAAGCCAGGAGGGACAGTTTGCTGGTAAGTGCCAGAATTGCTTCACTAGTGTAAGCTGGCTCAAAACTCTAGGTGTGGAAACAGGGACCACCTAACTGAATGAGTTGGCACTGCAAAGGATACTATTATCCTGACCCTCTACTAGCAGTAGTGGGAAGATGCTTCCTGAAGATGCTGCCTCACTGTGGTGTGATGTAAAGGCTTGACTCCACTCAGGAAGAGGCTGTCAGCTGGGAAAACTCAACTTAAAGGGCCAGGAGCCTCACCTATGCAGCTCACCACCACTCTCACATGGCAGTCTCAACGTCTTTGAAATTCTCCTTTGGGAATCACCACTGGGCTAGTGGGCTGGTGTGATGAGAAATGAGGAGACTTCTGGTAAGGCTGGAAACTCTCTGAGAAAAGTAACTGAGGTAAGAAAAGCTGACAAATGAAAATAAAACAGGTTGTGTATCCCCAGGAAGACAGCATGGAAGAGGCACCTGTGTAAGGAGGTGTTAGCTCCCCCCCCCCCATCTGCACAGGCACATGGCACAAGGCATAAAGCAGATCCATCCAAAACATAACATTCAGGCAGAAAAACAAACAAACAAACAAACAAGCAAACAAACCACAATCATTGCCAGTGATGAGGGTGAGGGGGTATCTCCTCAGCTGGTGCTGAGGAAATTGGTACAAGTCTCAAGGAAGACCAGTAGCACTTTGTAGACAATTCCATCGACTAGACAAAGGGCATGTATTAAAGAACTAGTCCCATGGGATCAGTCAGCTAAACACAAGGGTTGGAACAAACAGTGGATCCCAGAGAAGGATAACTTAACCCCAAAAAGCACATCAGCCTGCAGCCTTTAGTAACAGCTCTTTTCTACCAACGGTCCTGATAAAGACATTTAAAGAAAAAAGGCTTATTATTTCCTTTGTTTTAAAAATCTTCATATTTTGACTTTGGTATCAAATTCACTTCTTCTTTGGAAATGTGTGTGTGCAGAGGCTGATGGTTTCTTTTTTTTCTATTTTCAGCCTACAGTTTATTTTTAGAATTAACCTTCTGTTCTGAGCCAGGAGGGAAAAAAAATCAAGCAGTGAAAATTTCCACAACACAAGAAAGCAAAAGAGGTGTTGAAGAGCACCAGTGCCTGAGGAAAAACCAGAGTGACCTCAACCCTTCCTCAGGTCCCCAGAAGATGATGGAATGATGGAGGTCCCCAGGAGATCTCCTTCCCTACAGATTACTATAGCCCTGCCCTTCAGAAGCCTTCCTCCCTGATCACATAATACATTATTTCTAGCTGTTCCAATAATCATTGCAGGTTGCTGCAATGTGCCAAAGCCCCACAGAAGGTAGGCCAGATCAAGTTTTACCTACCTAAAATCACTGTCTTTGCACGGATCAGTGGAGTCTGGTACATTTGAAAATGTAGTTGTTTAGAAAATACTGTAATCTTGAAACATCCCTTAGAGACACAGGGAAAGGGAGAAATATTTTACAGAAGGAACATCAAATAAAGAAACCTGCTTTACATATAACGCACTCAAGCACTTCTGTGCTCTATTGATATCACTGCTGACAGGTTATGGGAAAAAAAGAGCAGATTTTCACTTGGAAGGGTAGTTTAGCTTGATTCCAGCTAAGACTGGTAAGAACCAATAACTCAGACTCGTAACCAATAACTCATAAGACTCATAAACAATGACTGGGTAATATCATGGACTCAAGAAGCTTTCATTTTTGCTCCCTTAGTCTCTCATTTCAAACAATATTTTTTACAGTAAGACTGATCCCTCTTATTTTACAGTGCAACAGGCACTTATAAATTTTGCAAGGCAATAGATGCTGGCATTAGAAAACTAGACTTTGGGTTTTAATATGCATAAGTGCTCTAAATCACAACCTGCTTTAGGTTTCCAGGTTCTCTTCAAACCCAGAAATTGCATCAAATGCCATGTGCTGCTGCATAGTTAAGAAACTCAGCTGGCTCTGAAGCACATACCCAGCATGGTTTGAAAGCAGCAATATTGGCTAGGGATGGACAAAAGCACACATCACATACAGGTTGTGATTATTCAAGCCCTTTTACCTGGAAGAACAGAAACATTCACATCTCTGCTCTTTCACAAAGGTACTAATGCCCAGATGATGAGGTCTGTCAACTCATTTGCTGCTTTGCACACACTGACTTTTAAAGCCTTTGTAAGTGCAGCAAATGCTGGTTGCTAAGCTGCACATGTTGCTTCTGACACACTAATTGGAAAAAAGCTGCATGAGCAGAGCAACCCTTTGCTGTCCCCAGAAGAGTCTTCCCAGGAAACCAGCATAGGAAGCTCCTCTCTCAAGGGAAGCTCCCCGGGAATGCAGTATTACAGTATTGCAGTAGCACAATCCAAAAAGAGATCATGAGTACCCTAAAATGCCAAGTTCCACTGCTGTGCAACCAGAACAGAAAAACAATCAATGAAGTTTTATATCTTATAACTGAGGAAATTTCTGCCACTGGAGGCAAGTGGAAGTGTTTACAAACACTGTTTTTCTAGCAGGGGAACATCCATTTCTCCAGCTATGTTCCCAAATACTTTCAGTGGCTTCCCGAGCTGAAAGAGCCTCACAGGGTCCACATAAAACCCCCTCTTGTCCTTGGCCCTGTTTATAACATCCAGTTTCTTCTATCAGCTGCATACTGAATCTCTTGACACAGTCAAGTGAAGTCCTTAATGCCCATCTGCTGGAAAAGAACTCTTTTAAGGCAAAAAAAAACCCCAACCTTGATGAATTTTGCAAATACTCTTTTCTCCTCACATATAATAAACTAAACATATAGACAAGACACTTGAAGAGTGTTGCAGTCAGGGCCATGAGACAACACTTTTCTGTTCTGTGCAGAGTTCTGTCAACAGAGAGGCAGATTTTGTTACTAGAAAACATCATGCCTGTGGGTTGTTTCTCCCACTGCATATCCTGGTAACTCCTGGCTCACAGTTTTCAGACATTAGGAAAGACCACAGCTCCTGACATGTAGACATAACAAAGCTTCTGAAGAAGGATTTCTCAGTGCCTTGCTGAAACTTGCTGCTTATCATCCATCAGCATCTGTTTTTTCATCTGCAACAAAAGTAGGCCCAAAGCCCCTTTTATGAATTCTTTCAGATTGTTTATATGAATTTCAGAGAACTTTGGGAAATACATACATTTTTTTTCATTGATACACATATAGTTGAAAAGATTATTTTAAAGATATTTATTATAGTGTGATAATAGGTGGGATGGCCCAAGAGAGTAGAATCTTGCTCTGTTGGTGAACTGCTACTCCACAATACTTTTGTGCAGATACAGGTTTTGCACTTTGTTTGGCTTTCCTCCTGTGGTTTAAAAGGTTCCCAGTTTCCATTTGATAAAAGCATGAAGGAGAATAGAAACGTTTGTTTTCAGAGTATTAGATATTGCATCTTTGAAGGGACTTCATAGTCCTCTTCTCCCAGTTTACAGTCTCCACGTGCTGGTGCATGCACCACAGCGGTTTTCCTTCATAACCTCTTTTCTTCTGTAGTATTTGTCCTTTTCTTTGTGTCACAACAATGCACAGAGGCTGCTCCATACTGCTCATGTCAGCGCTGCAAGAAGGGCAATGAGGCCATTCTGAATCACATGCCTGATAATTCAAACCAACACTGGAGCACAGCCCAATGCAGATTTTAAAATAGCGTGGTGAAGAGGTGTGCCAGATCAACTGCATCTCTGCATCAGTTTCCAGGATGTCACAGGGCCTTGTCATGAAGGACTAATCAAAACTGTGAACTTTTCTGCCATCACTGAGGTGCCTATTAAGAACTGTGGTTCAGCTTATTAATTCTCAGAGGCTTGGTAATTGCAAAAGAGCAGATGCTGTCATGAGAAAACTATGACTGTGAATTCACCACAGCAGCACTACTACCCATCCAGCATCTTTAGAGAAGGCCAACTCTACAAAGAAAGAATAATCTGGTACTTAAAAATTCGTATGCTGAGCCCTAATTATGACTCCGGGGGGATGGGGGAAATCTCATTGTACCTGTACATGTACGCTGGTCATTTAATGAATATACAGAAGGAAGAACTATGGTGCTGTTACAGCTCTTTTGTCACCTAAAAGAAAACTCATTTGTTTCTATGAGACTAACACTGCTGAAAACTGTGCAGAAAATTATGGAACTGGTGATGACAGCTTTGGACAGGGTATAATTCCCAACATTACATTTTTAGAATTTTGGAAGCCTTTATGATCTGGAGACAAGGTTACCATTTTCCTATTATAACAACACAGAAATGTTCACAAGGCATTGAACACTAAATGCACCTCTAAGCCATAAGCTTTGCAAGGTAGCAATGATTACTTTTTCCTGTGTGTACAACCTCTAGCATAATGAAGCCTTCACTCTATTAGTTACACCTAAAATCATAACTTTCTGCTATTACTGCTGAAGATTGCACTAGGCTTTTGGCCAAGTTCTGTACTATGAGAAAAGTTCAATGTCATATTCTAGGGGCACGGAGGATACAAGAAGGTTTCACACAAGATGTACTTTTTCATGAACAGGAGCTACTGGAAGCAGCCCAGGAGGGCAAGAACAGCTGAGGCAGCCTGAGGGCAGATGGGATAAGCAGTCACGATGGGCCAAGGTGAAGGCAAAAACTATTCCTGACGCAATTCTGCAATTAATAGCCAAATCACAACTCCCAAGCATGTGTTCGCCCATGCCCAGGGAGAAAATTAACTACACAAACACAAACTTGCACTGTGTTGGACATTCTTCTATCTTCCAGAGTAATTCTGCACCTATTAAACACCACTAGAACTAGGGAAGTATGTTCTCACCACTATGAGTCTGTCACCAATTCTCCTCTGCTGAAGCAACTGACTTGCATCTGAGACTTAATGAATGTAAGCTGGCTGTTTGCTTTTATGCTGCTTCTTCTCTTATTTATGGATCATTATCAAAGATGTGGACATTCTCCTAATTTTTACACTTCTTGCACTGGTTTAGCCAAATGTCAGTGTGTTGTGTTTGTGCCTGGGGGACAGTGGTGGATGGAGCTGCTGGCATGGCTCCTGTATGAAGCTTTGAGAAAGTCCCCTGACTCCAAGCTGGACCTGCCTCAGGCCAAGGCCAAGCCAATCAGTGCCTCTGCAATAACAGATTTAAGAGGGGGTGAATTCTTTTGTTTTTTGAGCTCTTTTGTTTTGGAGAGGAGTAAGATGTGGTACAAACAACCATGTAGACACTCAGGTAAGTGAGGAAGGAGCTTGAGCTCTCCTCTGGGAGGCATGCTTGAGCAGCCATTGCCCTTCAGCCTGTGGTGAGATATCAGACTGAACCCTTGTTGCTCTTAGAGATCAACGGTGGAGAAGAATCCTGTCCACAGGCCATTGAAAACCCCACACTGAAGCAAGGGACTACTGAAGAAGGCCATGACTGAGGGAGACTTACGCTGGAGCAATCTGTCAATAGGGAGATAATGGCCTGCAGAAGGGACCTACCCGTGGAAGGGACCCACATTAATTGCAGAGGTTTGTGGAGGACCGTCTCCTGTGAGAGGGTTGCCACATTGCTGCAGGGGAGGACTGTGGGGAGTTTTCCCTCTGAGGAAGAAGGAGAAGCAGGAACAACATAGAGTAGACTGTGACTGACCACAACACCCATTCCCTGTCCCCCTGCACTGCCTGGGCACACAAAGTAAAAGAGTTTTATGATACAAAACCAAGAAAGCAGGAGTTACATTAAATGACAAGACACTCAGTGAGAGTGATGAGGAAATACTCATTCATCTGTCTCCTCTGTTAAAGTTAGGAACATCAGATGAATCTGTCTGTCTTGAATTAAAAACGAACGAAAGGAAGTGTCTTTTGAAATATGTGATTAATCTGTGTAACTCTCTGCTGTGTAACTTCTGCCACAGGTGCTAGAGTTTTACACAAGCTCAGAAAGAACCTGGAGAAATTTACCAATAAAATTAAGTCCAGGACAGTTACCTTTTATCTGCCATCTTCAAATTGTCCAGGAGAGAGTGCAAGGAAAAAATCGGGCTTGACCTTTTTTTACCCGTGTCTCTTGGCATCATCTGCTGACCAGGATTCTGGGCCAGGGTCAAGACCTTTGGTCTAACTTACGTCAGTTGAATTTACCTTCTTGGGCTCTCCTGTGGACAAAATTGCAAAGTACTACCATCCTTAGCAACAGGACAAGGGTGTCAGATCTGCCAGAGGCTCTTAGGAAGTTTAAAATGGTTCTCTCTGTTCTTATGTCACATCTAAAGCTGAAGTTGAAATTAATTGTCGGATAAGCACAAGTTGCAACGATAACCCAACGCAACTATAGGCCTATAATTAGCTAAGTATGTAAATGTAGTCTAACTACAGACTATAACTTGCTTCCTTCACTTGTTAAATGTTGTCATTGCGTTTATTCCTTCTGCATCAGCATAGTACAGCACCTGAGAGCAGTGGGTACAGAACATGAAGGAAGTAGAGCTAATAGTTGGAGTTGGGAGGAACATACAGGGTTAAATGACTTAGGTAACATTGATGTCATTCTTCGCAACATCTTTTCTAGGCCTTATGCAAATCTAGCTAATTATAAAGCCTAGCATACAGCCCAGCACCTGCCAAAATCACTAACGTCAAAAGGTGGGCATAATTAAAAGCAGTGTAATTGTAATCCTGCCAAGAACTGGCTCTGGCACACTGTACTAGGCAACTCAGAACAGAGCTGTTCCAGTGGGTTCATCAACATCCTAACTAAGCTATGACCATTTTCTAAGGTTTGTAATTGCTGTAATCAAGTAATTCTATTTTCCGCCTATTCACTCTTTCGTCTAAAGAAAACAAGTACTCAGTTCCATTTAATCTCAAAGTTCATAGGTTCCATCTCTTATGAGCAATTTCCTGCTGCAGTCTGACCACAAATCAAGCTGTCTTCCCCCTTGCCATGCACCCCATTTCCATCAGAAATTTCAGTGTCTTCCACTTAGATTTTTTCAGCTTGTGACAGAGACAGCACACGTAGATGCTGTGAGTAGCTGAGACCTTTAGTAGTGTCTCCATCTCTTTCATTTCCATTTTCAGATGCTGTTTATCCTGCCTTGTCTTAGAAGGGATGGGCCAATCATAGCATATGCTACCACATCATGAGGGAGGCTGAAATCCTCACTTTTTCTAGATGAACCAGGAAAAACGCCTTTTCTCCCTCTCAGAGTTTCTGCTTTCCAGAGGTGGAAGAGAAGCACATTCAAGAAGATCTCATCAGCATGATGACGAATTAAATTCATTTACCAGACAGAAGAATCACAAACCTGCACAGGTCAAATGGTGGGATATCTTTTGAAGCCTGCCTGCAGAGTCATCAGTGAAATGTGTCGTTATGTGTCCTCACCCATAACACTGCCCTACACACACACACCTTGTAAGGAATCAGACTGCTGCATTAGCGTCCTTGTCAGGGAGGGGAAAATGTTTGCTTGGTTTTGCTTATCAAAGTTCTTCCCTTCCATCAAGATTTTTAAGTAGATTTTTGTCTCTCTCTCTTTGACCAGTTCCACAAGAGCCATTCTAGGCAGGCCTCTCCGAATTCTTGGTCCCAGGAGCCTCACACAAGCAGAACAGAGCTGCTGATGACTAATCAAAATGTTTGCAAGCGTGATCGTACAGCTTGTGGCTCCCACTGTTAGGCTGCATACCAAGCATCACTCTAGGTTACATTGCTATGGATTCTTCTTTTGGACTGTGGTGGAATCTGCAACAGCAGTTCCATGTAGTGATGGTTAAATTTGATAAGAGATGAATCCCTCTGTGTTCTAATCGGTCCTCAGAGATTAGATAGGCTAGGGACAGCTGTGCTGTCCCTAGCCCATCTAAGAGATAAGCCAGTTTTTGCTTTGACTAGACATCTGGCACCAGATGCATGAACACTGTCTACCGTAGGTCTGACTGCATTCAAAAGAAACAATTGGTGCATGAATAGCACAGTTTATTCATACGCACCATACACAGATTCTTTAAGATTGCTGGTGATAAATGCACTAAGATGCAGACTAGCTCTATAGCTCTAAGATACAGTTGCAGTCACAAGTTTAACCTCCCAGGAAAGCACTCAGAGTAGCTGAGGTCACATAGCTTACCAAAAGATGTCCCTCCTGGGGAGGGTGAGCAGGACAAACCCATCGGTCTGTCCCTACAATTTTGTGTCAAATTCTCATCCCCAAGTTAGGTCCAAAATAAAGATAATATTTATATTTATTTTGCTATCTGTTACTGTGAAAAGTATGGGGGTAGGATTGTGATAAAGCCATTGCTCCTTGTCGTCAGTCTTTAGCAGTGACACAGAACAGTTTTAACTTCCTTGGTAATTTTTGCAAGAAGAGGATAACTTCTGTGATGAGTGGGAGAATGGGATAATTCCTCCTCGGTGTCATGACAACAAAGACCATTGGATTTTCACTCAGCCTCCGTGTCTGTTCTAGTCACCAGATGTATCAACAATACTGAGCTTTGCAGTTTTCAATGGTTTTGTGCTTCCAACAGTTACTCACTGAGGCAGGGCAGCTCAGTGAAGGAAGCTTTCTGACAGCTTCCTCAGAAACTTCTTCCCAGCCTCTGGCTGCAAGGCTGGTCCTGCAGACATGAAGAATAAGAAT
>NW_008614673.1:577-874 GCF_000691845.1 Merops nubicus | reverse complement strand
CTTTGCTAAATTCAGCTCCCAGTGCTTGAAAGTCCCCCCAGCCTGTGCCTTCAAGGTGGTTTTAAGCTATCAATTGCACTGCTCAACTTTCCTGGCAGCCGGTGCACGACAGGGGATATGATATACCCACTTGATGCCATGCTCCCCCAGGATGGTGTTCCGGGCGGTGGCATGAGGCACAAGGTGTGTCTCCAGCCATCCAGTGGTGGCTTCTACCATGGTCAGCACATAGAACTTGCTCTAGCGGGTTTGGGGAAGTGTGATGTAGTCAATTTGCCACGCTTCCCCGTACCTGTA
>NW_008614673.1:0-437 GCF_000691845.1 Merops nubicus | reverse complement strand
CACATGTCTCACAGTTATGGATAGCCTGTGAGATATTGTCCATGGTTAGATCCACCCCTCGGTCACGAGCCCATCTGTATGTCACGTCTCTTCCCTGGTGACCGGAAGCATCATGGGCCCATCGAGCTAAGAAAAGCTCTCCCTTGTGCTGCCAATCCAGATCTACCTGACATATTTTAATCCTGGCAGCTCGATCGATCTGCTCATTATTGCTATGCTCTTCATTAGCCTGACTCTTGGGTACATTAGCATCTACGTGATGGACCTTTACACTCAGTTTCTCTACCCTGCAGCAATGTCTTGCCACATCCTGCCGCTGCCCGTTGCCCTTTGCCCCCCGATCTAGCCATCCCCACAGAGCACTGGCCACCATCCATGAGTCAGCGTAGAGGTAAAGCCTTGGCCACTTTTCTCATTGTAATGGTTTGAAAACAAAC
>NW_008614672.1:0-8937 GCF_000691845.1 Merops nubicus | reverse complement strand
GGGGGCGGCAGAGGGAGGGAAGGGAGCGGTCCTTTTAAGGCCGCCCCGTCACGTGGTTTCACACGTCGGTTGGGCTGAGGATGGAGGTGTGGGGGGACGTGGCGCTCAGGGGGTTTCCCGCCCTTTTTCCATCACCCTGCTCCTTCCCTCAGCGCTCACCGCTGGGGTCCGGCCTTGGCAGGTCCCCTCCCTCTGATCCGGGCTCCCGGGGAATGCTGAGTTTTGGCTCTCAGAGGGAATTTCCCCCTCAACCTGCCCCTGATGCCTTCAAGGATGAAGCCATTACTGGCACCAGTACTCCCAGTACAGACAGCGAAGCAGTGCCTGTGGTTGCTCTAGCTCCAGGTTCTTGGAGGGGGTGGGAGGTGCTGGAGCGGTGGGGGTTTGCCTTGTGTTAAACCTTTGTGATTTTGGTTAATGCTTCTCAACTCTTTTTTAAGCATGGAAAGCGAGGGGAAATGTTATTTTACTCCTAAGCCAAGCTCTGTGTAGCAGAACTGGCTTTTGTTGGTGACCCAGGAGACTTAGTCCCTAACTGTGCTGTATGGGCCAAAGCAAGAGACAAGCCTGAAAAACAAGTTCTGTTTTTTTCCTTATCCTTCAATATTCCCCAGCTAATACCAATTAATGCTTGTTGTGGTTGCTTTTGTGATGCAGCTGGTGAAGGGCTCCAGCTAGAGATGTGTTTTGTGAGGAGTTTCAGGATCCTGGAGCTTTGCTGCATTTACCTTGACTGGAAGGGTCTTCCTAAACCTATTTAAAACCTTCTTCTGTTTTGACAGTGTGCTGAAATGGGCAGCTGGGATATCACTTCTTTCCAAAGCTGCTCAGATAATGGCTTCAGAGTATCTTGCTCTTCCCAAAATACCAAAAAGTAGGTGCCTCAACAGGGAAGCTTCTTTAAAAAGAGAAGTATGGGCAAAACTGATGTTGTTATGAAGTTGTTGTTTCCCCAGAAAACAACATCATCAACAGCCCTTCCCATCTTGATTCCAGTCAGGTGTGTTCAAGACCCTCTCCACCCAGTAAAGCCTGGGAGAGCAGCTTAAGCTTAGCCTTGCTGGTGGTGGGAGTGGTCACCCAACCCTACTTAGGATGAGCTGGGGCTGTGAGCTTGTTGCTTTGTTAGCAGAGAAACAGTTACACCAATATCATGTTTTATATTGGTGTCGCTGACTGCAGCCTGGGAAGCAAAACGCCAGTAAAAAGACTTTTAGAGCAGCCTTTGATCAAAATGTGCAGCCATCTTTGGCTTGATTGTGTTGAGACTGACCCTGGTTTAACAGCATCTTCCATTTGGGCTCTCTTGGCTGCAGCTACAGTGCCCTCTGGGCTTGGTGGGATTTCTAGGAAGAGACGTAAAAAGCAAAGGCTAAATTGTAGCTGAGATGGACAAGCCTTGTCCACTCCAGAGTGTCCCCAGGAGCTGCTGCACGTCATGGCTGTGCTGGCAGCTGAGCTGTGTTTAATGACTTCCCTAAGGATTAGGATATCCTAATCCTGTTGCCATGCTGCAGGTTCTGCCTCACTGTGGGGTTTTAGCTGTAGCTTTCCTCTACAGCCTTGGGGCTGTGCAGGTGCCTTTGTTTCCACTTGCCTTGGACATCTTTGGTGCATGAGCATCCGTTGTTCCACCAGCTGAGTGTGGTTGAGTGCTGGTCTCTGGACCTCTAGCAGGTAAACCACAGGCTGCAGCCGTGGGGTTTGCTTGGGGCTGATGGAATGGCAACTGCAGAGACCTGACAGTGGCCGTGCTTTGGCTACCAGCTTCTCAATGCAGAGCCAGCAACCACCAGCTCTCTACCATGGTGGTCGGGCTTGTCGGTTGTCTTTCTGTTGCTCTGAGGGAGGGGAAACAAAGGCTTGTTTCTGTGTACATTGAAGACCCGCAGAGCTCTCCTCAAAGGCGGACCTCTGAGAGGTCCAGGAAAGAGAGGGAGCTTTGGAGAAACATAAACCACCTTCTACATGGGCTTGGATGCCTGCTCTGTGTCCTGGATGCTTGCAGGACCTCTAGGATATCCTGGACAGCCTGAAGGTGAAAAGTTCTGTAAGGAGAAGGAATTTTTGTGGAAACACTTGACCATGCTCTTCCTGGTTTCTGCTCTTGTTTTGCAGCAGGGCTGATGCTGCCAGTTGTGGGAAGCAGCAGATGCTAAATGAGCAGGAACGGGTCATGCATTTGGTTTGCTGCTTGGGTTTATTTTTATCTTGCTAGCAGGAGCTCCTGGGGAAAAGGTTCTTCAGCAGTAACGGGAGGAGAACATGGAGTTTTCACACTTGTGCCAAAGCAGCCTGATGCAGCATTTTTTTTTTATTAAAGATGACTGGTGATAACTTAAATTGAGCTGCTCTGCTCCTCAGCTGCTTTTGATATAGACAACTTCTCTTGTTCTGCTTGCCTGATGCTCACTTGGAGCCCTACCTAGTTTACTCCTGGCTTATAAATGCTTCTTGAGGGGGTTCACTCCTGGCTTAAGTGCGAGGGGGGGAAATTCAAATCCTGTACTGGCACTGGCCTAAAAATCCCATGGAAACCTGCCTTGTGTCACCAGCTGCATGCTGGAAAGGTCAGTGAGGGGTGGTTTGGAAGTAAAACCAGCTTGGCTTGCTGGTGGGTGAAGAGGAAGGAGAAAACTGGTGGGAATCAGGTTCCAAACCCTTGGATGTGGAAGCAGAGCTGGAGGAAGCCTCTGCTCTGGACCAGCACCTGGAAGCGTGGGGAGTTTGATCGTTTTGATCCAAGTTCATCTCAACCCTGGACTGGTTTTTGACTGGGACAGTACTGGTGCAATGGGCTGTGCTGACCAACTACTCACCCCTCAACTTAACTCTTTCTTTACTGCTGAGAACTGAGTGTTGCTAAGACCTGGAGCTAAAGCTAACATGAGTGGTGGAGGCAATCCAACCATTCCACAAGGTGCTGAAAACCAAGTGGTGAGTGTTATTCCAGTTGACAATTAGAATTCTTTTTGTTGTTGTTTTACCAGAAGGAGGATACTGGGAAGAGCATAAAAGACTGCTGGGACAGCCCGGATGCCCCTGCACTTTCCACTTGCAGCAATGCAGATATATTCCGTCGGATAAATGCCATGTTGGACAACTCTCTGGATTTCAGTGGAGTCTGTGCCACGCCTGTCACAAAGAGCAAATGTGACGTCCTGCCAGGTGAGGGGTTTGCCTGGGTTTGAGGTGAGCTTGAGGAGGAGTCTCTAGGGAGACCTTCTGCTGGCCTTTCCGTAGCTGAATGGGTCCTGCAAGAAAGCCGGGGAGGGACTTTTTACAAGGGCTTGCAACCTGGTCTAGTGGGAGGTGTCCCTGCCCATGGCAGGGGGGTGGGAATGAGGTGACCTTCAAGGTGTTTTCCATTGTCTGCTAGTGGTGACTGTGTCAAGATGTCCAACTGGAGATGTGTGAGGGGTGGTGTCCCTCAGGGGTCTGTGCTGGGACCAGTGCTGTTTCACATCTTCATCAGTGATGTGGACAGTGGGATCGAGGCACCCTCAGCAAGGCTGCAGGTGACACTAAGCTGAGTGGTGTGCTCAAAATGTTAGAAGGGCAAGCTTGAGAAGCGGGCCCATGTGAACCTCATGAGGTTCAGCAAGGCCAAGTGCAAGGTCCTGTGCCTGGCAAGGGGCAGCTCTCATTGTCAGCACAGGCTGGGAATGAAGGGATGGTGTATTTAAGAGCCCACCAGAGCTATGTTTCTGGAGACCTTCTTGCAGAGTTTCCACCTCAGAACAGGAGGGTCTGTGCCAAAACAAGAAGCATTGGGTCCAGTCTTATTTTTGGAAAGTGAAGGACGTGTTTGCCTCTTTAGGGAGGGGAGAAATATCACCAGCTGGTGACCTTGCAGGCTGCCATTGGCAGAGGAGCTTTGGAGACAGGGTTGTCTTGTCCTTGGGGATAATCTGATGAGTTTTAATCCAAAAGGACATAAAAAACAGAGCTGCAAATGGGTGTCTGGGCATCTTATGGGTCTGTTTGATGCTCAGGCTGTGCAACTTCATCTTGGAGTAGGGAAACAACTGCTACCAGATGACTTCCAGCGTGGTTTAATCTCCTGGGGATGTGAAGGGCTTATCTGGGCGCTGATCCAGCCACGTGAGCCGGCACTGTGGGAAACACATCCTTTGCTTCCAGGGATGGGTCTGTGGCAGCATTGCTTGAAACGTGCCTGCTAAGATGGTGTTGGAGGAAACATTGGCCGCTCCTGGGCGGTTGCATGGTGCCTGTTAACTGGTTCAGGTCAGTGGTGTGGGGTTTTTTGGAGATCTGTTGTAGCAAGATGTTGAGGTGTTAGTTTCCTGTCCCTAGGTGCAGTGGGAGTTGGTGTCGTACTGGAGCTTGGCGCACTGGGAGCGTAAGTTCAGTGTTTTCCTTGATCTCCTCATAATGAGCGTTGGTTCTAGCTGCATTGCTGAGATCTTAGCTGTAGCACTTCACATTCTTTGCCTGGACTTGGCACTGGGAAGGCCACACCTCCAATCCTGGGGTAAATTTGGGGCCCCTCACTCCAAGAAGGACCTTGAGGGGCTGGAACGTGGTCAGAGAAGGGCAATGAAGCTGCTGGGGAAGGGTCTAGAGCCCAAGTGTGGGGAGGAGCAGCTGAGGGACCTGGGGGTGCTGAGCCTGGAGCAAAGGAGGCTCAGGGGAGACCTTCTGGCTCTCCACAGGGCCCTGACAGCAGGTTGGAGCCAGGTGTGGGTCAGGCTCTTCGCCCAAGGAACAAGGTACAGGACAAGAGGAAATGGCATCAAGTTGCCCCAGGGGAGGTTGAGGTTGGCCCTGAGGAACAATTTCTTCCTCACAAGGGTTGTGAAGCCCTCTCCATGCTGCCCAGGGCAGTGGTGGAGTCCCCATCCCTGGAGGGGTTTCCAAGCTGTGGAGATGTGGTGCTGAGGGACATGGGTCAGTGGGGACCTGGCAGTGCTGGGTTAGTGGTTGGGCTTGGTCATCTTGAAGGTCTCTTCCAACCAGAGCAGTACAAGTATCATGGGATTTGCATGTAAACCAGAGAGGCTTCCTCTATCAAATGTTATTTCTGCTGCAGGGCCACCAAAGTTGTGCTTTTGGCAATGGCCTAAGCAGCTCTTCTCCTTCCAGACATAGTTTCCTTGTTGGAGTCGGGGCCTCTGGGCAGGTAACAGGATACTGAATGCAGCCGTTGGAGGTTCCTTCTGTCTCCAGCCTGGAAAAGCTCACAGGCTGCTCCCCTTGTTTGTGTTACTAATGAGCATCTTCTCCTTGAAGAAGCTGGTGGTTTCAGCAGGGACCTGCACGTGGTGAGGAGCCTGCTGTGCCTCTGAGTGAACAAGAGGAGGCTCTGCAGGATCAGGGTCTTGCTTTCCATGAGCCTGGCTGCTGGGTGGAGACCAATGGAGCAGAGAGACCCTTGGCTGCATGTGGGATCTTGTTGCTGCTCTGAGTTTAATGACTTAGGAAGAATTCCTGAGCCTCTGCTTTTATTCAGTACAGGAACAACTTGTGTGTTGTAGTTAGAGTATGTTGTGGTCAAACTGGTGGTTTGGCTGGTCTTCATGAGCTTGGTGATCCACCCTGAAAGGAGCTCTAACTAGTGGAAGGACTGGCTTTCTACAACTTCTTTTCTTGGGAGAGCTTGGGGAAGAGATTTTATTCCAGCAGGGGAAATACTTCAACCTGTTGATGGTCCCTCAAGATTTTTAGTCGTCTTCCTCGGATCAAGCTAAATTTATCCTGGATTGGGCTTGTGTTTGAGCAGTAAGAGGATTACCTGTGGTGGGGAAGGCATGGCAGAAGTTCGTGACCTCTCACTAAGGCTTTTGAAGAAGCCACGTGTGGAGACACCTTACCGGGTGTGATGAGATGGTGCTGACGGGAGGTCAGTCCAGCAGCAGTGTGAACAATGTGAGAGGAGGAGCTCACTCAGTACTCCTGGTTTTGTGGTCATCCAGATCTGGGTGGGGCCGTGTGGCAGGGTGCACTGCTGCTGGAGGCCTTGCTCCTCAGACCTCTTGTCAAATCTCGGCCAAGATCTGTCAGCAGTTAAGGATAATCCTTGGTGAACTTGGTTGCCTGGTCAAAGTGACCTGAGCCATCAGCAGGCCCAGCCTGTCCACCACCACCAGCAGTGGTGGCTCCCGGTGTTCCCCAAGCCCTGGGCTTTTGTTGCCAGCCCAAACGAAGGGTACGGTGTAGCGGTGTGGTGAAGCTGCCATTGAAGAACCAGTCTGGTGGCTTCTGGGACAGAATCCTGTGGTGCTCTAGGCTGGCTGAGGCCCCTCTGAAGAAAGGCTCAGCTTGCTTGGCGAGGCTGTGTGCAATGCAAATGTTTAATGTGGTGATGGAGGTGGGAGAGAGTGTGGCCTTGAAGGGACAGGAGTTGTCATCTCCCACCAGCTCAACTCCTGCTGGAGTGTGCCCTGCCCTGGAGCAACAGCTTCACAGGGAGCATGGGTGTCCTCTCCCAGATTTCAAGCTGATCTGTGTCTTCCTCTTTGCTCTGAACAAGAATGTGACCCAAGTGAGTTTCTGAAGGTAGCAAATGGTTTGTTTGCTGGGATTTAAAGCTAGACCTCACTGGGTGGAAAGTGCTGCTACCAAATTTGCACCAAATTTGGACAGAATTGTGCTCAGCTCTCCCTGTGGATCCCAGTTCCTGCTGCTGATCCCTGCCTGTCCTCTCTGTGCAGGTTTAGGCTGGAATTTTCCAACTGGTTTCCCATTTCCCATGCCCAGTTGGTGCAGCCATGCCACATACCAGATCAGGTACTGAACCTGGGCTTCAAGCTACCTCCCTGTGGCTTGGTTTTAGCCAGAGGAGCTCCACAGCCCAGCTTCCCTTGAGGAAACTCATCTGCCTAAACTGGCATAAGCTGGGAGGGGTGGGGACGAGTGGCTGGAGATGTCTGGGCTGGTAGGGTTTGACTGCAGGGTGAGAGCTGAACTGTGTGGAGATGCTCAGTTTTAAGAAGCCTTTGAAATGCCTTAAGTGCAAATTTGAAGTCTGAAAAAATGCAGCTTTCAGTCAGGGGAGTGAGGTGGAAATCTGCCATGGCTCCAGGGATCTCATGGACAGACAGGAGGACATCATCCTGCTCTGACTGGCACAGGAACCTTTTACTGAAGGCTTTCTTCTTGTGATACTGTTGAAATCAAACCAAATTGCCTCAAGAGGTGAGAGCTCTGTCTCTCCCAGATGCTTGGGCACGAGCCTGGCACAGTGTGGCTCCCTTTGCCAGGATCGTTGGCTTCTGGTGGCAACTCCAGGGGAAAAATCCAGGTTGGAATGGCTCATGTTGATTCATGGGGCTTGGGAAAGTCTGCAGAGAAGAGCTGGAGCTGGGTCAGGTTGGGAAGTGAAATGATTTAATATTTGGTAGATGTCTACTAATGAATAACTAGAGGTTATGACTCTTTAAACTGGATTTTAGTAGGAAATTGGTTCCTCCTTCCCCAGTATCCTGTTGGTTTTCCCTACTATCAAGAATCAACTGTATGGCAACAAATTTCCAGGCTCAGAATTTAAACAGATTTCTGGAAGAATTCTTTTCCAATTCAATTTCTGAAGTTGCTGTTTTGCCTTGATGACCCGTATCTGTCTTTTGCTGTGGTTGGGAGTGTGGAAGGGGGAGCGGGTTCGTGCTGACTCTGCTTCAGATGGGGGGGGAAGGTCTAATTTTTAAAAAATGCTGGTTAATTAAGCAAATTCTACCCAGTTATACCCAGAACTGAACTGTAGGGAGCCTGTCTTGAGTGTAGTCGTGGGGGGGAAAGGGTAGATCTCTTAAAACTTGACTTTGATTTGGTTTAATTAAACAAAACAGCTTATTTCCTGAAAAATGTGGATATCTATGGAAAATGTGGCTGGGTGCTGAGGAAGGAGCACCTCCAGTCTCTGAGAACTTCTTCCCTGTTTTCCTTTTCCCTTCAGTGGTGGGTTTCCGAGATGTCGGATCTGGGTGGGATCCAGGTTCTGCTGCCTGTTGAGATCCTCTGTTAGTGTTGGTGCTTCCCAGAAGACGAAGCTTGGTGGGGCTTAACCTTGAAGGTGGCATGAAATCGAGCGAGCCCCCGCTCTCCAGAGGGTGGATGGTCTCCTCCTCCTGCTGGGGCTCAGGGCTGGAGCATTTCCCTAAACACTGAGACATTCCATATTCATATGGGCAAGTTATGGTTGCTGTGGGAACTGAGTTGTCGGCACAATATGCCTGTGGCCTCTCCTCCCTACAGCCGCAGCAGAGATGGGGGTTTAAGGCCCACGCCAGACCTCTCCTGGTGGGATTAAGGCAGTGGAACACCCCGTGGTTTTTTTCCCAGCCGATGCTGTTATCGGGTGCTGGGGAGTAACATGGCCGAGCTGATACTACAGCTTGTACTACTACTACTAAGGGAGTAGAAAAACACCCCGGTGGCAGCTCCCGGTGCAGCGCTGTGGAGGAGGTCCCCACTGGGAAGGGAGAAGGTGGCACGTTGCCAGCAGGTACGGATTTCACCCATCTGGGAATGTCGGTGCTTCCCAAATCTCTGCAGGCTGACCAAGGTGAAAGGTCCTACCTCGGAGACAGGCCCTTGTCACACTTGGGTACCCGACGGCCACCAACCCTGGGTGGCACGGGAGGTGGGAAGGAGGCCAGGAATGCTGCCTGGGATGGCCGGGGCCACACGTGAGGGATAACGTGAGCGGCTGGAGCTGCTGCGGCTCCCGCGGAGGAGCCGGGAGCGGTGCTGGCTGCTGCGGGGGGGTGGTGCGAGGTGTACATCTGATGGCACAGTGGGAGGGTGTGGAGGCAGGAGGAGGAGGAGACAGCTGCTGCTGCTGCTCGGGAGCTCGCGTATAAATGCCCTCTGACTCAGATTTTTGGGTAACGCAGCTGAGCACCTCGGGCTTCCGTCGGCCCCCGCCCTCCCTCCCCCCCCGGCTTCCCCGCGTTAAACTGGAGTTCTCCGACCATG
>NW_008614671.1:794-1146 GCF_000691845.1 Merops nubicus | reverse complement strand
TGCTGCCATCCAGAGGGACATCAGCAAGCTGGAGAAACGGGCCAACAGGAACCTCACAACGATCCTCTGGGGAGGAACAAGGTGTGCAGAGGGTCACCCAGGCAGCAGGGAGCTCTGCAGAAGGACACCTGGAGGTGCCAGTGGGCACTGGGCTGTAGAGGAGCCAGCAGCCTGTCCCTGCTGCCAAGGCATGAGCTGTGTCCTGGGCTGCACCGGAGCCAGGGTTGCTGCCAGAGCAAGGGAGGTGAGTCCTCAGCCCTGCTGAGAGCTGGGGCCACTCCTGGGCCTCTCAGTGCAGGAGAGGGGGCAGTGAAGGGTCACCCAGAGGCTGAGAAGGCTTCTGTGAGGACAG
>NW_008614671.1:0-754 GCF_000691845.1 Merops nubicus | reverse complement strand
CTGGGGCTCTGTAGCCTGGAGAAGGCTCTGGCAGAGCTTCAAGCACATAAATACCTGCAGGGAGGGCACAAAGAGGAGCGAGCTCTTTGGTGGTGCCCCGTGCCAGGACCAGAGGCCGTGGTACACACTGGAACACTGCAGGCTCCCTCTGACCACCAGGGAACCCCCCCTCACCATGGGGGTGCCCAGGCACCAGCACGGGCTGCCCAAGGATGTGGTGGAGTCTCCATCTGTGGAGATATTCAAACACCCAGGGGGGTTGGACCAGATGATCTTGGGAGGTCCCCTCCAACCTCAGCCAGTCCGTGGCTCTGAGATTCCTGCGTGGCTTCCACCACACCAGCGTGGCTCAGCAGAGGGAGCATCACACCTGCATCTCTGCTGCTCTTGCTACAGCTTCAGGCCCGTTCCCAGCAGATATCCCTGAGCCCAGCCAGGTGACAACCAGTTAATCTGGAGCTCCCCAGTCCCTGGAGACCCAGCCCAAGCTGGGAGCCAAAAAAAAAAGAAGATGACAGAAAATTACTGCTACTAAATGATACCTTAAATAAATTCAGCTCCCCCTCTTATGCATTCAGGTCTTGTTTAAGTTTTCCTGTAAATTCAGGATGCAGAAGAAGCAATTTAAATGGAGGAGATTAATTAATTAGTGTCAGGCACACGGAGCCCAGGCACCAAATGGGAATGCTCTGGAGAATTTAGAGTTGTTCCAGGGTTTGGTTTTTTGTTTTTCCTTTTCAAAGATGAATATTTC
>NW_008614670.1:0-24615 GCF_000691845.1 Merops nubicus | reverse complement strand
TTCTATGGTTCTATGATTCTATGAAAAGCAGTTATTACTCCTTGTTTGTAAATGTACATGCTCTGGTGAGTGTGAAACACGACTGGGGTGTTTCTCTTTGTCTTTGTTTGCACCCCTTATCTTCCCCTGATTCCCACAGAAAGTCCTCTTTGTTGGCATGCCAACCGTTGTTTCCTAGAACACTTCTAGAAATCCCTGCTAAGTGTGTAACGTTGTCTCCCGGAGAAGGTACCAGTGTGGCAGCACACAGCTACAGGCAATGCATATATACACAGCCATTCATTAGCCAGGGCTTTTTTCAGGGAATTTTTAACTCCATCTTCAGTTGCTTGAGCCGTGGAAAAGGAAAGGTCAAAGGAAGGTGCAGATAAAATGAAATTCATGTCAACCGTGGAGTGGCTTTGTGCTGCATTGAGGGTTCTTCTATACTTTGCTTGTTATGTAAAACCCATCAGAAGGAGGGGGGAATAAAAAAAATAATTTTCTTCTTAGCATGTGCTGGGACCCAGCACTACAAATAAATGCATTGTTAGTTGAAATCAGTGTTTTGGTTTCTCCCTTCCTTTGTGAGATGCTGTAAAGGAAGCAGATTAAAGATTGCCAGCTTTCTGGCAAAATATACTGGTGGCATCATAATGACTTCATTATGGTCTCTAAATGAGCTAACAGACTAATAATGTGTTCAGGAAAAAATACACATTACAGACATGCACACAGGTGTAGGTTTAACCCTTTCTTTGGCCCTGCCTTGCACTGCTGCAGCTTAAGCCACAGTTCAGTCCTCTACGAGCTGGGCAGTAAAGGATTTCATTCAACAGCTGCATGCCAACTAATTGCATCTGTATTTTCTCCTCAGTTCATCTAGAATGCAAATAACATGGCAGCTGTTTGTTTGTTTTTTTGCTTGCTAGCTTGCTTGGCTGGTGGTGGCTGGGAACGCTGCTGCTAGGTGGAAAAGCTAGCACAGTGGTGCAGAGGTTCTGCAAGGCCCTGTGGCTCAAATCTCCTTTTAATAAAAAGTCTTTCAAAAGCAGCTTTCATGACATAGCCCGCCTTTGGTTTTCCCTTATTGCTTTACAAGCTGCATGAAACATGTTCACTGGAGGAAATGGAGATCCAACAGTAGGCCAAATCCTACTGCCCAAACTAATTGTCTGCCTGCCTTGCTGATGTCTCCTCTGCCTTGCCTTCAGCATCTTTGGACCCAGACTCTCGCCGTCCTCATTACAACTCCTGGAGCGCTCCTGCCCCCTCATCTCTGCCTTCATCACTTTCTGCCTCTATTCATCTTAAGTCTCTACACAATTTTTCATTTCTGGATTATGTAAAAATCTTCAGCATGTTATTATTAGGCATATATAGCTCTTCCATGTTTTCACTTGAGGTTTTCTAGTTGTGATAATATGGACATTATGGTTAAAGAATGAGAGCATGGAAGCACAGGATACACAGGATGTTCTCCACATGCTTGGCAAAGCCCACATTTCCAACACATGTGGAACTTTTATTATGTGTGACGACCAGCTATGAAATCCTTGTTCAGGCATCTCCGATACGGCTCAAAAAACTGAGGTCCACTTGCCAGGTAAGTGTCCTGTACAATGATAGACACTAGTCAGGCACTGTTGCTGTATGGCAGGGTGTGCTTATGTAGTGGGAATATCTGGGATGCACAAAAGTCTGTCAGCTCTGCTGCCTATGTCTCCTTGCATCTGCCAGAGGTCCAGAAATCCAAACAAACATAGGAAGTCCTGAAAACACCCTGAAATATCCTAAAAATAGGCAGAATTTCTAGGCGGAAGACGAACCTGGGTTCAGGAAAGTATGAACACATGGAAACTAAGCCATCTTTAATATAGGCCACCTTTACAGTACAGACATTGCTATCCTGTTCCAGGCATATTTGAACTTATGTATCCTGTTTTCTGGCGGAATTCTATCTGGAGGCTGACTTTGGTACGTAGGAAGATACAGTATCCTATGTAAGCTCTTCTGTCATTGGGATTGTTTATATGGCCTCTTTCTATATGATGTTTAATACAGAGTGAATTCATGCTTCAGCTTATGGATGGTGTGATGAAGGCAAAAACTCTTCTAAGGTCTCTGTCTTATGCCTGCCCTCTATTGTAATGAACTGTGTGGGAGTTTTGTATTTTGAGAGGCCTGTTCACGTGCCAGATGTGGCTGAACTTAGTCAATGGATGCAAAAATGATGAAATTGGACAAGAGACAGACACTAACACATGGATAGTATGACCATATTGGAATTCTTTCCTTATGAAATGAGGCCCAAATCTGCTAGCCCAGTTCCTGCTCTTCCACCCTACATAGTACTGTGACACCCTTTTTCTGGCTTTGCTCCCCACTCACTACCCTACCCAATAACTTTCTGTTGAGAACACAGTCTAGGGAACATTTTGCTGACTGTGACAGTTGTCTGTGTTCAACCCGTACGCTGGGTCTTCTGCACTATTACATGTAAGACACTTGCCCACACTGTCCTCATGCCTCTCTCCCTCTTTCTTGTGGCATCGTGTTTGGTGATAACTCACCTCTTGCCTGCCTTGTTGCCAGCATCTAATGTCAAAGTCAGAGCTTTAATCTGAGTTCTTCCTGCTCTATTACATAGTGCCTCTTTGATGAGGGAAACCTGCAAAGTTACTTTGTTATTTGCTTTCAGATTCCCCTTTCCTGGGATTCTGCAACAGCAGCTTGGCTGCAACAATACTGGTATGCTCTGACTGCTGCCAATTGTGCTCTGTGGCATTTTCTTCTTACTTCCTGGTATCCCTAATCCGTTTATATAGTCACTGTCCATAAAGTCTCTGGACCAGAGTTAAGTCAAGGGGTTTTCTGTTCCCACTGAAGACCTAGTTTGTTAGGCAACATGGTATGACAGTAAGTGGTAACGTCCCATGGGTAACAGTAGTAACAAATCCAGCCATTTCCCAGCAGAGGAATGGTGCATTAGGATCCTTTGTAAGTCAAGCACCACACCTGAAAAAGAGAGACTCATATTGTGAGTCGAGCTTTACAGCTATGCATTCAGTCCTTCTTCTGCATGTGGGGGAGTGGAAGTATCTAGGAAACTAAGTGGTCATCAAACTGGCTAAATCGTTTTAAGAACCATTGCTTAAACTGGCCTGCTGCTGGGAAAGTGCAAAAGAATGGGAAGGACATGTCTAAGGTACTAATTATTCTGCAAGGCCAAGATAACTGGAAGATGCCAGGACAGTGTCTGTTAACCTGGCTCACTAAAGGTTACTAACCCTTTCTTTAAGAGCAGCATCTTCTGTTGTATTATTGCTGATGGTTTAGACTTGCAACCAATTTAAAATTAAATTAAAAGAGGACTACTCTTTCAGTTTTGATCCATCCCAGCCCCCTGCCCTCCCTCACCCTGTTTTGTTGGTTCCTTTAGTTGCTTCTGGCATGGGGTACATTAAAGAAAAGATTACAAGCCTCTTGCACTCACTTTCTGAAACCTTATCACTGATCATTGGTGAACAGGTTTAAAAACTTCTCTTTTGAATAGCTAGACTGCAGAGACCAGCAATCTAGATGGCATGCTTCAAAATGGACTAAACCTCTTACAACAGCAGAAGCATTGCTTCACTACTTTTATTGGTCAAAACCATAGTGGATAGCCCTCTGCAATGGCAAATTCCAGGATAGTCTGTGAGCATGATTGATGTTGATTTACCATGCTCTGTGCTGTCTTTGCCAAAACTGATGACTGTATACAGACGTACATATAAGAAAAGATGTCTGGGACTCATTTACAAACACTATATAACGAACAGTTCTTCTGTAAAACATACTATTGTTTATGTATGACTGCATAACCACTGCATCTTTTTAGCGTTTCTGTAAGAAGCAGGCAGTTGCCTTCAGGAAGTACGTAAGTGCCTTGGCTGTTCCTTGGAAAGTGAAAAACAGAGAGAGAAGCTTTTTGATTGAGGGTGATATTTAAGGCCCAAGTGGCTATTATCCATATCTTCTACTCTTCTGAGTCTACAATAAAGACTCAGGAGCAATAAGGCTGTTGAGCTGGCATGAATGGTTCTTTAGGTGGTGTTCTGCTTAAGCATTCATTCCTTTCAAGCTATTTTCTTGCTTTAAAACTGGTTTTTTAATATACATAGCTTAGGAGATATTTGTAACAAGCGGAGAACTCTGGCTGCATGCAGGTACCATTCATGAACAAAGTAATCTCAGAAGAATATTTATCTGGTATGGATTTTCTCTGGAGACACAAGGTGTTTTGTAGGAACTCTGTTAAAACAGATAATGTGTTTAAAAAGCAGAACACCATTTTCTGCTGCCACTGAAGGTATTCGGGCTAGGATTTTCACATTGGACAGCCTTAAGTCACTTGGAAAATGGTGGCCTGTTCACTAAAATGATCTGGAGTAATTCTGGACTTAGGAGGCCTATAGCCAGACCCTCAGTGATCTACACTGATTCTTCTGGAGCAGCTCAAATTCATACTGAATGATGGACATATTGCTATGATGACCGAGGCCACAGACGCCAGGGTTTTTTTTTTTTTATTTATTTTTCCTATTTACTTCCAGGTCTTCAAGAATCTAGTGACCACCTCCTATTCTCAGTTCGTGACTACAACCTGGTTTCACTGCAGTCTTAATAGCCCATATCTTCTTTATTTTCTGATATTTTTCTCTGGAATACAGAGGAAAACAATAGCATACAATCTATCATCTTCATAAATAGTAAACAATCCATTGGCCTGTTCCAATTCCATGAATATTTTATGGACGTGAGCCAGCTTTGTTCCCTGTCATGTGTTTGCATAGGGTTTGGATGCAGAGTGTTCCTATAGGGACAATTAACATGTCACCTGGAAGAGAAGCTGGTTTGCATATGAACTCAGCTACGGAGTTGTTCAGTGCCAGAACTCAACGGTGTGGCACCCATAAAATCTTTCATTCATGCTAGCATAAAGCTAAGCAGCAGCTGAGTTTGCGTGGTCCAACTACCTTTCTGTTTGCCTGCTCTAAACGTAAAACCTGTCACCAGCATGGAGAACATGTTCATGAGTGAAATTTTATTGACAGGAAAACAATTGAAGGAACTGGGCACTTCCCAAAAACAATAAGTGGACTTTAAGGAAGGTATATTTGAGGGTGAATATTCTTGTTATGGTGCAACATCCTTTGTAAGTACAACACCCAGCAGAAATATGCAGGAATAAGTGGCAACAAGACTATTCACGTAGAAGAAAACAAAACTATCCCATAACAAGCTATAATGCAATCCTAAGTCCTTTGAAGGTGGTGAAAAAAAATTGAACTAATTCTGAATAAGGTTTGGATGGGGCCTACAGCAAGTACAAACCAAATCCAGGGAATCCATGCCCTACCAATGGGATCAGAATTTTTGTTTAATAACGTGATTGGGAAACAGTGTTTCCTGTCAGGAAGGCTCTTTATTGGAAAGATTTGATCCTTGTTGGACTAGTGCAGAAATGAGAGCCCTCATCCATACCGATAAGGATGGTACAGATCCTCAAACACAATTGCATGCTTACACTGGGATGGAAAAAAGAAGTGACCTAAATTAAAACTGTGATGATATGAAGGAAAGTGAGAAAGGTGAAAGGAGACCTAAGTGTGTGAAAGGGGATATACATAAGAGGGCATGATTAGAAGAGGAATTGAAGGCCCCAGGGAAACATATCACAGGACTGATGAGATAGCTGGCGAGGGGGACTCTTGGAAAATATTCTGAAGGGAAAGTTTTTGGAAAGAGAAACTGAAACATTGTTTGGAGAATGTAGGGCATCTGTGACAGCTTCCTGACGATTATACACTGTAAAAATGGCAAGTCATTGGCTGCTTTCTGCGCTTGATATTTAGAGAAGACTCTGCATGTCGTCTCTCAGCATTCTTTCCTGCCCCCTTTGGACTGGCATCACTCTGTAATGCACTCACAAGACATCATTTTAAGGAAAATAAAGATTGAAGGCTTTCTGTTCCAGGGGGGTTTTTTTTTGTTTGTTTGGTTGGTTGGTTGGTTGGTTGGTTTTGGTTTTGGTTTTGGTTTTTTTTTTTTTTCTGGACTAATTTTTTTTTTTCCAGAAAGAGCTTAGCATTGACTGAAAGCCATTCCCAATGAAGTCAGTGGTAAAGTTCCCACTGACATTTCATTAGAGAACAGTTGTAGTGTCATGAAGGCTTTTTGAAAACACTGCCCTCTGCACGCCAAACAAATCAAGAGCAAACAATGCAAACCAGATCCTGCAGTTTAATTTGTTTCTGTCCCTGTTTCTGGGCCAGAAGCAGTAGGAAGTGTGTGCAACCAAGTGAAGACTCTGGAAGTGATGGAGTGGGGAGGTGTGTGGTGGGTGTATTTTAGGATCTCCTTCCAGCAGAAGTGCAGAATAGTCACATGCTCACTTTAAAGGTGCTGTCATGCCATGTGGGGATGATCCATCCATCCTTCCGGTTCATTTATCCTTATCTACTAATTTGGATTAGAGTAATTCAGATCACATTAAGACAATATTTTTTCACCTGCTGCTTTTTTAATACTTTCATTATTAGATATCCAGTGTCCTGGTTTGGGGTAGAACAGACCTGGTTCTGACCCTAAACCATGACATCCATAAACTATAAGTCTACCAGGAAACTGTTATCTCCATAGTAATTTTGTTTGTGTTCTGAGGAACAAGGCCAGTGAGGAGATCTTGTATCCTTTAATAGGTCAGCTGGTATTTTGAAAAATGTCATTACAAGCTCATTTAGAACAGTGTTTTACAATGTCTCCCAGTTAATTGACCGCTACAAAATCTTTAGCAAAGGTGAAGCACAGCATTTGCATAGTGACAACTATTCTCCTCAATCACTTTTCCCAGATCCCTTCTAGGTAGTTCACAGGTTACTATGGACCTGTAGGCCAGAAGATAGCCATCACTAATTCAAAGGCTCTTTTAGGGCTTTTGCCCTTAAACAGTGTAAAGAGACAATGAAAGAGATAACTACTGCCCCAGATAAGACCTGAGTTATGAAACACAAAAAGGGAAGAGACTTTGAATTCTTTTACTTTTTAATGATTGGCTGAAACTAATTTTCAAAGAACAGTGCCACTAGTTTCTGTCAGTCCCTCAGTCCACCTCTATCATTGCTTGCTTCTAGGGAGTTTGATCTGTGGATATTAAAAATAGCCCACATTTTGTCAAAAGCTTTTCTGTATACAAGAGCTTTTTTTTTTTTTTTTCTGTACACAAGGCATCTGTGTGCTCTGTTTCAAATTCTTTGGTAGATAAACTCAGCTTCCTCCTTCCAGAATGGCTTGGGTAAATGCTTGAAAATATTTGAAACCAGACTTATGATTGAATGCAGAAAAGATGATCACAGGGAAGCTTGGCTGCCTGGCCATCCACAACACTACATCTGTAGTTGAGTGACTTGCAAATTGTGTCACATCTGAAAATTGTCCTCCGGCAAGAACGCAGTCTAACGTGCCCAAATGTAACTAGGTCACTCAATAAATATATTCTGAATGGGGTCTTGGTTTCCCTAATTGTGTAAATACTTACCTGACTCACATGAGTGTTGGTGGAAAGTCATTAATTTGTACCAAGAGAACACTTTGAAGGTCTGAAACATTGTATGTGTCACATATTACTATTATAATGGACCAGATCCTTCAGATTTGGTGTACTAGCTGGCTTTGAATAGGCATGGAAATGCCATGTCCTCTGTTCTTAAGGGTAGTGTAGGCACTGTTAATTCAGGTTTGTTTCTAAATACTTGGAGGGTGCATACATTGGATAGACTGACCTCTTTCTATCGTGTTTAGATCCAACATGAACCCAAGCACTCTGAGACTGTCACCTCCTGCAGCCGCGTGAACCTGGAACTCCAGGTCCTAGGGTTGCTCCGGTTCTTCTCATTTTGTTATACATGATGAGTCAAATGACAGGTATGCATATTTCAGACCACTGACTGGGCAAGAGAACATGGAAAAAAAGTCAGAGGTAATGTGTTTCTAGTGTCTTGCTTCTTTAAGGTCTAATTCAAGAGCTTTTATGGGTTAAGATGTAAGAGGCATTTGTCCTAAAACAGCTGTAGTATGGATTTCATTTCAAACATCAAGACATGCTGCTGTTTTCCACTATGCCTGCCTCCCTCCGCCCCACATATGTCTGACTACTACTGTGTGGTTTTCTCACAGATCAGTCCAGGAGTTTCCAAGCCTGTTCATCTCACAAATGACAAATTTTCTAGTCCAAATACTTGTGACTGAGGTGAACATGACACCAATGTCTTCTTTTGGCTTACTTTACATCTTTTATACAGTACTCTGAGTTTCTTTTCCTGTTGTTGTCTGGACCCTCTGTCTTCTACTTACTCACTGGGCTCATCCATGTCAAGCTGGTCTGCAAAGCTGTTTTGTTCCTTCCCAAACTACACTTTGGATAAGGTCAGAAGCTGTCTCCTTCTAGAAAGCCAAGATGCCTCCTATTAGTTAAGTGACTACCTTCTTCCCAGGTTAGGTCAGAAGGTGTTGTTCTTGCTGAGCTCTGGGCTTGCTGGAATCCAGGAGATCATATGCTGTCTTTTAACCTGAGAACCAGTGTATTTCCATTTACAGCATCCTTCTAAAGCCAGAATTTACTGCCATGCCAGCTGTGGCAACTCTCCGATGGGTTTCCCTCTGGTGTTGCACACCCAATTCTCAGGTGTGAGGATCCTTGGCTTTTATTGCAAGAAGCCAGTCATTTGAGGTCACCCCACAAATTTTCACCTTGGTTAAGGTCTACCAGGGCCCCATAGTGGGTTTTCTTTGTCTAAAATCTGTGCATATGGATCAAGCCCTTAGAGAGAAAAAAAAAAGAGGTTCATCCATTTTGGGGAGGGAGGGTATCTATTTTGAGGGGAGCGGAACCGCTGGCTTTACATTTCCCCTTGAAGTCTTCAGGTTTGTGCTTGCACAGGGTGAGAGACTTGAGATGAGATCTCCTCCACTGTTGTTCATTTTGCAGTTCTATTAAAAAAAATAACATGGGGGAATTTTCTAGATTCCATCCAATCCATAATAACTTTTGAAAAGTTAATTTGCTGCAGCTGCTTTATAACTTCTCCTAAGGCCACAACTCAACATGATTACACAACCGCAGTAACTTTTATGGCTGAGTGGAAACACTATCCTGGTTTTGTTGTTCTACAAAAGCCAATATTTGGTTTAAAGATTCCCTTGGATTTTTAATCCACTTTGCTAGGAAATCTCACTTGCCACCAGTATTTTTAGAGACTTCACCTGCTTTTGTATCTGCTTCTTGACACGTATCTGTGAGGGCTGCTTCATATTGGAAAAATACCTTCTTGTCCTCCATCTTCTGGGGTGTGAGATATGTCACTGGTGTCTTCGGTTAGGTTCTACAATGCAGATCTTAACGGAGGCTAAGATTAGACACACTATTCCTCCTTCCTGATAATCCCCTCCGGTGTGAGAGCAGCGTGTTGAGCACAGCATCCAGCCGGCCAGCCCCTGGGTATGCTAATAAAAGTTCTGCTTCTCCAATCAGCCGGCTCTGCCTGAGGAGTCTGTCAGCAAAAATAAAAAGGATATTTCTATTTAAATACCATACAGTGTTTGCACATTGAAAATTTTTTTACTGTGGTAGCATACATGCCACTACCAATAAGGGTGTACGGTTGTTATAAGTTGGCTGTTAAAATTCAGCCAGGACTAAAAATTGCCATAGAAAGTCTCAACCTAGAAGGTATTTGTTTATTTTGACAGGTTATTTAAAACAAGGAATGAAAAATAATTAGTGGTTTTGGACCTCTGCCTTGCATTTTTCTGTTTAAAAAGGTCTTAGATTATATTTTGTGGTGGTTGGATCCTGACAGAAGGTTTATATCTTGGGGAGGAGTGGGAACAAAAAACTAGCAGGCAAATTCTGGGGTTCCCTTTTAAGAAAAAAAAAAAAAATCTAGTTAGTTAGTTTTCAGGTTGAGAACAACTGCTAGACCTTTCTGCCCAGCAAGTGTTGAGTTTTCCCCATGGAGAATTCAAAAGGGATATTCAATGACTGTCCAAATCAAGTATAATTACAGAGGTATAATAAACATCAGTACAAATGATCATTTTTGCATATCTCTGTTTGGATGAAGGATTAGAGCATTAACACCTATAACATGCTGACCCTCTGAAAGGCCTGAAGACCTCAAAGTGTGCTCCTGGGTCTTCTTCATTTGTAGGTGGAAGTTATTTGCTCAGAGAGATTAATTCCCACATGATCATCCTAGTAAACTACAGACAGGCACCTAAATTTGTAGGTAGACAGTTGGCCTGACATCCAGGGAACACAGTGCGCTCCCCTCATTCAACAGGAGGTTTGGCTGGATGCATAACACGGCCATATAGCTGTTGAATCTGAGACACATTGGACAAAGATTTAAATAAAATGGATGCCAAAAATAAGAGTCCTAAATCTATACTTAGGCAAATAAACAAACACCTGATTTTCAAGCTGCTGAGCACCCAGTGGCTTGGCCCCAGGTTTGAATATTTTGGCTTACGTGACTTGTCCAAAGCCACACAGGAAATCTGCTGCAATTCCAGGAATAGAGCAAAGATCCTGTGCTTTAACCGCAAGCTGGCTATGCTTTATTTGTCAGCAGTCATTCCCACAAGGAAGTTAAACCAGGGATCTCACTGCATCTAAAGTCAGCAGGGTTACCAACTGGTTACGAAGCTAAAAGATGTTCCTTGTTCTCTGAGCAAGTAAGTTATAGACAAGACCTCAGAGCTGCCTCTGAGTGCTTTGAAGAGCCTGTCTTCTTAGGACACACAGGATTAGACATCAGTGCTAAAGGACAGTAAGCCCACTTCTGCATCTTCTGCTGTTCAGGCTGCTGCATGGGTGGAAACTGCAGGCTGGAAGAGGTGTCGCAGAGGGGAGAAGTGGGGCATGCCCTTTAGTTTCTTAAATGAGCTGCTTCTGGGGTGCCCAGTAGGACAGAAGCCACTCTGCCCACAGCTGATCTTTTTTTCCATTGCCAGCTGTTAACACACCGCTACTCAGCCATGACTCAGTCAAAGACTGCTTGTGCCAGTCCTGACCTTGGAGAAATCACTCCTGGCCCCTACCTGCCACTGCCCATAAGGCTGCAGAGCCAGCACCAGCTTCTGTGGATCGGAACCTGCTCTGAAGTCTAGGCCTGCCCCCACCTCTTGCTCAACACTGTCTGCATTCATGATCCAGAGGACCAGTGGCCAGGAGGACTCCCGGCTGTCTAAAGCAGAGGATTTGAAGTTCAGCGGGCAGAGTTAGAGCCCAGATTATTCTGCCAGTGGGCTGTGTGCAGGAAGGATGGGTGAAGACAGGTGTCCAATGGGCAGCCCAAAAGTGGGATTCCTCCAAGGAGGGCACAAAAGCGTAGGCTGTGGAGTGTGTATGAGAAGCGTGCTTGAGGACAGCTTGTATCCCCACCTTACTTTGCAGTATAGGAATGATCTTACGCTGCCTTTAGATCTCCACGTAGACATAACTGCCTTCATGCTATGAGGATGTGTGTGCTGGATGATATCAAACCCATTCAGGCCAGCTGAATCTGAAGATGAGGCCTACACTGATATAAAAAAACATTTTTATATCATAGCTATATTGCTTTATGCTATTAGGGAATCAAACTTTTATGAAAGAGCTGGTTGCTGCCTCTCTACTTGCATTTAACTACGCTTTCCATAAATACCAGAATGGATTTAAAAATCTGTTATTTCACATAGGAGTTTATGACTGCAAGTTCACTGACATGAACTGTTTTATACAGAACTGTCGTGCAGGTGAGAAGGTGCTGCAGGAAAAAAGCATTCAGCCAGTTTTTGTAAAGAAAATGTTGAAACTCTCTTCAGGGTATATGCTTTGACATTGTATAATGCCAGACGGTGGTTTCCAAATGACATCTTATGTAACTTCTGAGTCAAATAAGATAACAAAAAGCTCTGTGTTGCAGTCATAACCATAACTGAAAACTCTCTGAACATTATACTTATATACTTATTGCTAAACCAGTAAGGACAATTACAAATTACAAAGTAGAAAATGTTTGAACATTCATTACCATATTTCTTCTAGCAAGGCAAACCACGCATTCCTCTTAGACACATGCCAAATATGAGGCTTTAAAGAAAATGTTTCTTGTTATCCAAGTATAAGGAGCATCTGAGTAATTCTGTTAATTGTTTGGATCGTCTGATGCTACTCTGAAAAGATTTTCTTCTCTTTTAGAAGAAAATACGTTGAACTCAGGACTAAGACCAAACACAGAAAATTTCAGGCTATGCAGCAATATGAAGGGGGGTGCAGGAATTCTAAGTGACAAGTGGGTTATATTGGAAGTCCCATCTTGGTTTCAACAATAGGACTGGTGTCTTGATATTTGCATTTAAGAAATGTGGATTTCCACATACTAACCATCTTTCATGAATTACTGCACATCTGACAAATTTGAGTTATTGTGCTCCTCCTGGGAGATTTTTAAAGCCAATTGTAACAACAGATTATATGAAACAGCTGGTCAAACAGAATGAGGAACCCGCTCATTGGCATTTGATGAATTAATAAAAACAAGCACAATACAAATTTCAGCAATAGCTAGCAATTCTCCAGGAGAATAGGAACCAAAAAGAAAAGAGTGGGAATCAAATTACAGCAGCTGTTTGGCCAACAGGTAGGGGGTAACTATTTCTTCATGGCTAAGGCTTGGAAAACTCTTAAAAGATTCTCTGGAAGAAAATGCACTCCTTGTAACTTGTGTAGATGATAACAGAAGTACAGTGCTTAAATACATTTCTGACTGTTCTTTTGAGACAAAGACAGTGAAAGAGAGAAAGGTTGCACATCAGGTTGTCTGCTAATGCAGGGACAGAGAAGAATGGGCTCGGGTGACTCATGGAGAATGAGTGGTTGTAAAGACAGCAATCCTTTTGCTGCTGCTTTTACCGTCGCAGTGGCAAGAGGTGAGCTTTGAAAACTGATGTATATGACTATCTGAAAAAATGGGGAGAGGTGTTTCACAACAGCCATAGCACTGAACTTTACTGTGCTAGCATTTTCTACAGCAGATCACACAGATGTTGCACTGTAGGAGAATATCTTTACAGGCAACAGCCCAAGGAACTGTATGAATGTGAAATGTCAGGAGAAGCAGCTGAACAACCAGCTGATGAAATTATTAATAATGAATTATCGGACCCTAGAATGCAAAGGGAAACCAAGTGGATACTGCTGAAATGATGCTTACAATGTGCTCTCTGTCACCTACATCAGCCACCACACCTGGTGAAATAAAGAATCATGTGGATAACAGTGATTTATGAAAGCTTTTGATGAGGCCAGTCAGCACAGATTGTTAACAAACAAATGAGTCAGTGGATAAAATGGAAAGAGGGAAAAACAGTGGAAGCTCATCAATGGGATCCCACTGGAGTGTCAGCTGGGACCAATGCTGCCCATCATGCTTAGCAGTGACCACTAGTGAAATTCCACAGCCATTCCTACACAAACAGAACAGAAGTCCTGTATGGCTTTGTACAATCTGAAGTGAACTGCAGAGTTTCAGAAGGCACTGACAATACCGCATGATGAAATGATAGAATGGCATATGAAGTACAATATTCATGCATGCAAAACATGGGGGGGGAACCGCCACCCTAGCTATGAACAGAGTGAGCATCTAACTAAGCTGTTGCTATTCAGAAAATTGGTCTGGGAGTCATTCGATAATTTCCTGAAAAGTCAGCTCCATGTTCAGTGGTGGTCAAAAAGAGAGAAAGACAGGTAACAATGCTAAGGAACTAAAACTTAAACTGAAATAGATTATGCCTCTATTCAAATCCATTGTATGCAGTTCTGGTTATCACAGCTAGAAAAAGATAGAAGGGAGGGAAATAAAGCTGATGAGAAATATCAAATGGTAGGGGAAAACACTAAGAGATAGGAAAACACATTAATAGTAATAAAGGTCCATAAAATCATGAAGAATGAGGAACAGGGAAGGATTACTCATTGTTTTTGGTAATAAAAGAACTAAGGATAAGCTAATAAAAGTATCATGGAGGGGTTTTAAAACAAACCAAAGGGAGGACTTTTTAATTCAATGTGTAATTAAATAATGAAACTCTTAATCACAATATATTGTGGAGGCCAAATGTTTAAATCAGAAGACAGATTAGACAAATTAATGTAGGATAGGTTTGTTTGTAGCTAATAAACACTGGCTACAGCCTTCAGCCCAAATGGTAAATCACTGGTTGCCAGAAATGCAGAAGGTATAACAGGGCAAGAACTCTGCTATATGCTCTGTTTTGTGCACTCTTTTCACAGATGAACCTCTGACACCACCAAAGCATATCCAGCAAAACATAACTATTGCATTTGAATTCAACTTGCTGTAAAGAAGAGAAGTGGTTGGTGTAAAAGAGTTTTAGGAGGTGGTATTTTCCACCTTTAGCTCTTGCAGACTTCTATTTGACCTTCCATATAAATTAGTTTGAAGATATGTGCAACTGAAACAGGAAATTGATTACTGTTTTAGTAGCTGCACGTAGTCTGAATCTCTACCCTTCTGGCGTATCACCCACTCCATACCATGGAGAGACCGTCCGGGAGGGGAGCTCTGAATAATGTGTATGTCACAAAAAGTAGCTGCAAGTCATGAGAGAATGTTTTCAGCTTCTTTCTCTCAGACAGTGGGTATTGAGGGGGAACATGGATCTTGAGCCCTGCCTTTGGCAAACTGTGACATGGCAGCAGCTTCATACGAGGGAGCAGGCTCTGCATTAGAAAGGCAGGTGTTTGAAAAGAAGGTTCAGGTCAATCCCTGAGGCAAATGTGCCATTCATGAGAACTCTGCTATTGTTTGCGTGGCTGTGTATGTGTCTGCAGATTTCTTAGATTCCCTTTTTTATCAACACAGAACAGGTGAAATGTGTCCTGGGCTGTGTAGCAGGGAGGCACACTGCTCTGCCACCTGTGGCTTGCATGAAATGAGCATGGGGTGAACTGGAGCAATAATCACAATCATTTACTGGTTTGGGTTTTGGACAAGTTGGATATGAACTAAAGGCTTATCTATTTACTTCACAGGAAATACATCTGGAGGTATTGCAAATGGAGAAGGGATTGCAACTGAACCCCTTTGTTAGGACAAACACAGATTGTCATTGCTACTATGAAGGTAGCCCTTATGACAATGAGACTGGCATTAAGACCTCATCAGAGATTTAACTGCAGTGTGTATCTTTATTACTTACAAGATTTTCTGACAGTACCTGCTCATGCTGTCATTTTTATTTGCATCACCTACATAGCTATGTCCACTGGAATGCAGATTGGCTGCTAGATGCTAAAGAATCCTTAAGGAAACACAGTAATGAGGTTGAACAATGATTGGACGTTTTTTGTTTGTTTCTGTGTGTTTCTGTCTTCTACAGTACTGGGAAGATCTTACCCTAACTATAGATGTATCCCTGTTCTCTGGCAGTGTCTTGCGGCCATTACAATGAACGCTATTGCTATAGTCTCCAGGGCTTAAATACATAAAGACCAGGATGAAGCACCTTTGAATTTCTGCTAATTTATTATAATGTCTTTAAAGGTAAGATATGTTTGACTGATAATATTGGAGATATTTTTCCAGAACCTTTTCTTCTTTTTGCAATGGCAATGCAAGCTTCTCCACAGCCCCTCAGCGTTTTCAGCTCTGACCCAAAGCAATCCAGAGTACTGCATTGCCCATGATCTTTTGAGGCATAAGGGTTTACCAGAAGAAACCTCAACTCGCAAGTTTTACTTCTTTTTCCTGATTCTCCTTCCCATCTCACTGGGAGAAGGGAGGGGTGAGAGAGTGGCTGCATAGTGCTTAGTTGCTGGCTGAGGTTAAACCATAACAGACTCAACTCAGTCTCCTGCTATAGGATACTTTATTGTTTTTATCTAGATGGTGACAGGTAAAGGAGTGTGTAGAACTGAATAGGACTTAGGGCAACTAAACTTCAAACTATTGGCTCTTTTGAACTATGTCTTTCAGTTCCTTTAGTCAGAAGTCATTTTCAGGAATGACCTGGAATGGTTTTTATTTGGTATCTCAGTGGAATAGCACTCCATCTCCCACTAGCAAACTCTGAATAAATTAGATGTTCCTCACCCACACAACAAAGATGTTCAAGCCAAGTTTCAATGGATCTTGCACATATTACATTTTGGGGGAAATTATGCTTTATTATTTTTCACTAGATGTATGAAGTTATATTTTTTTAACTCAAGACTTCCTTAGACAAATCTTTCCTAACCAAATATAAATGACCTATTGTGATCAGTTTGATGGAACATGGTTGTGATATTGTCTGATTCTCAGTACGGATTTATCCAGGATATAAAGCGTTACTTGTCCCTGGAGTCTGAACTGGGTTAACGATAGCCACCCCATTGAAATAAGCACAGGAGAAAGTCCAATAAATTCTCAGCTGTTCAAAATGTGTAATAATGTGTAAGAAAATGCTGCATAAAGATATTAATTGAAAACCTAAGTATTAAGTTATGATGCAGAAAGTCAAGCAAGGATTTTACATGGCGTACTCTGCTAAGCTATTTGGCTGATTTACTGAATAGTAGTCAAATGTTTCAGGCCTTGAGCCTTCTGTAAAGGTATTTTAACAGATTAAAGTGGAATAAGAGAACCTATTAATTTTTCAATCATATGATCTTATATTTACTCTTGTAATCAAATCATATTCCCACCCCCTCCTATAGTCCAAGAAAAACCCCAAAAAATTAGATTGAGTTTACTTTATATGGAATTACTTGATCAGAATGCAGAGTTCCACTAATCATATTTAAATATAGTCATTGTAAGTCAAACATTGACCTTAGGGTAAAATATTTTTATGGCTTACTTAATGGAGACCCATTTACAGAGCATCTTAAAGAATTCTAAATCACGCAGATGCAGGGCAAAATGATTAGAAATGCAGCAATGAGGTGCCACAACCAGTGTCATGCCTTGGAAATTATTTTAAATTTTAAAATTTGTGTTTTAAATTGTGCCAGCTGCAGAGCTGCTGTAAGTGTAATAAAAATGGTGGGGAAAGAAGCAGGAAAATAATGATTTTTGGCTCCAGACAGTAAAGATTTCCAGAAGGTAAACACAAAGTACATTCCATATGCTACTCAGACCTTTATATTTCCAACACACTCTTCTGGCCACCAACACAAGGTAGATGTGTGAAGGTAAAGATGTATGTATGAAGATGTCTGTCTGTCCTTTTCTCTTAATTTTCTTTCTTGTGGTAGTAGCAGTGTCAGTGATGATTCTCAAAGGCACAAACAGATGTTTAGCTGCATAGCTATCAAAAAAATGAGAGCAAATTAAATGTTCAACTGGCAGCTGTGGCACTGAAAATCTCCCCAGAAGGTGCTAGTTATGACGGCTACCATGACTTTGTCTACATTTGCTCATGGTAGGTGTGACATCAGTATAAATTGAACTCTGTGGTAAGTAGAACAGTAGTGATTATTGGTTCTCACAGTGTAAAGTTGTAGTAAAGAAGGATTCAGATGAGACTCTTATCAGCATGTACAGCATCACTGGATGTGGCTGCAAGTAAGCAAACTTGAATGAGGTGGATCCAGTAATCTTGTATGGTGGGTTTCTTATGATGGCCCTATTTCCATTGCTGTTCCTTACAACATCCTGTGCAAGTATTTCTATGGACTTCAGTGACATGCAACTGGCATCACAAGTCACTGTGTCAGAAGCAGGGCCTACTTTTTTTTTGTTTTCCTTATCTACCAGAAGGATACCCATTACGATCTTAAAACTCATACGTTATTTACAATAAATGCAGACACTTACAAAAATCAAGCTTCCCTTGCCTTGTGGTCTGTTTGCAACAACAAACTCCTTTCTCTGCCCTTTTCTGTTTTCATTTTGCTCTCAATTTAATGCTCCCTGTGTCTTGTTTAGCTAACATTTCTGAGAATTGGAGGCAGAGGTGGGTTGGCATTTTCCTGGGCTCAGAAATGGCTGAGCTAACCAGTGAGTGAACGTGGGCCAGATAGCCTCAGAAGAACTTTAGTGTTGACGGACCAAATTTGATGTGCTGCATCCCAGCAGTCCCCTGCAGCTGGGCTCACAGGAAACTAGCATTTAAATTCTCATCTGGGTTCAGTCAAATCATTATAAGCCATGTTAGTTCTTCACTGTTTTATCTTTCAGTGCAGTAGCCAACAGCTCTTCTAGGTTCAGACAGGCTCCTTGGGGAAGCTCATGTTGCAGCACTGAAACTAAGCTGAAACCCTCTATCTGTCTGTCTGTCTTTCCAGTCCTAAACCAAGATATTTATATCCTGTGCCTCACTGAAGGAGAGCGCTGTGCTGAATTTCATGGATCCCACAAACTTGCATGGATGTGAGTAGGCAGAATTTGGTCTTGAACAACAAACAGTGAAGCTGAATCAGCCCTTTTTCCTTCCAGTCCTTCACAACTTTGTCCATGGGATGGCTTCTACTGTTCTTATCCAGTCAGCCAACATGGCTTTCCTAAGGCCTTGGGATGTTACCGGCTCATGGAAACAAGGGGCCAAGTTCCTTGAGGAGCTTAGAGAATGCAAATGTCCAGTTGGCAGCTAGTCAAGACCCCAGACTCTGGGTCTAAGAGAGGGAAAAGGTGCGAGACAAGCTATACATAGTATCTGATCCTGGTTTCTTTTCTGTATAGTCAGTCCACTGAACTGAAGGACAGTGACCTGTTACAACCACACTCAACTGCGAGGCAAGATCTCCTTGACCTCTGCAAGAGAAAAGACACACACCTTAAACACAGGTGAGAATCAGAGGAGAAAATGTCAGCTGCTCCTGGCCATTATTACCCACCTGCTGTGTTCTAGGAAGGAGAAGAAATGGCCTTTCCACCACCAAAATGGCAGGCATCCCTTACCAAAGGAGCAGCTGCCACCCTGAAAGAAAGTACAGTGACTGTGGATGGGAAAAGATCATCCTGAACTAGGCTCTGTTGAGAGCAATCTGTGCAGAGGAATATGATTAGCCTAGGAAATGTCAGGGTGTGCACATATGAGATAAATGTCTCCAAATGGGAGCAGCCTGGTGACAGGGTCTTGTGTTTCCAGGGAACTGGAGAAGGAAGAAGTGGCAACAGGGAATTGTAAATGTAGATGCCCAAGTGACCCTTTTCTTGTGCCCCATGCCCCATTTTTTTTCTACAGTGGGACCTAATCCAGTAGTGACTTGTGCCATCGTTGCACAAGTAGAGTCTGTCCTGTGCAAGTCATTCAAGAAAATCTGATGTGCCAGGAAGAGAGGACTAGGGAATTAGTGAAAGGACACAGAGAGAGAGAGAAATCTTAGACTTTCCACAAACTCCCAAACCTCTCCTGGTTTCCCCAAACCTCACTGTCCCCAACCTTTGGGTGGTGACATGCAATTTGAACTGCTGCACTGATGTACATGGTATGGGCTGAAGGTTTGAGAGTGTCCAAACAGGTGAGATCTCTGTGTTAGCACATCTGTCACCATGGGGAGAAGTGGAAACCAAAGGCAGACCGAAAGAGCAGCTGAAGAAGGGAACAAGATATGTAGGGGTCTTCAATGACCTAGAAATAAACAGCTGTGAAATTAAAATGAGACAAGAAGCATTTTCAGCTTTTACTATGCAGGATCCCCAGACTGTGATGAGACATTTCCTCCCTCACTCAACTTCTTAGCAATGAGGGGCTTCTTAATTCTTGGGGACAGAGGAACAAGACTTGGTGGATGTACCATAACTGTAAGCTTGATACCCAGATCTGTGATGGTGCAAGGAACCTGCCTGCCAGGGTGAGAAAGGATGCACGACCTCCCCTTCTGTCAGGGAGTGTTTGGGGAATTAAGCATTGTATAGGACAGAGAGAGATCTGCTGTAGGGGTGGTTTCAAATCTGGTGGATTTTGGGATCCATGAAGTGCAGAGGAAAATTTTGAAATCAGATAAAAGAGAAAGAAAAAGCTGTAAGAGACAGTGTGAAAAGGAGAGAAGATCATCTGGATCTCAGTGAACATTTACATCCATGTGTCTGATAAAGACAGGGAGGAACAGTGGCAAATATGAAACCCTCTGATCTCTGATGACCCTCCTACATTTTAGGACCACACTTCCATTTTCCTCATACAGGCTGTGAGGTTACTCCTTCTGAAAATACCAGATATCTGGGGCTAAAGAAGGCTTAGAGACTTTTATGTTTCTCTGTGGTTTTCTGTTTCATTTCTGCCTCCCCTGACTTATTTGCTCCCATAGATTTCTCCTTTTCTCCTCCTGTCTCTCCTTTTTTATGCTCTTGTAGCATGTATCCTCTCTTTTTCCTTCCTGGTCTCAGATACCCCTGTCTCACTCAGAGCTCAGAGCACAAGTTCCTACAGCAATGAGTGCAGTCATTTTAACAGGATATGTTGATACTTGTCTTACTGAACAAATCATTAAGAAATTATTATTTTGAAATGCACCACAGTTTCATTTAGAAACCAGCAGTTGTTTCCCAGCTGTTACAGTCTTCCTTTGCTTCAGAGTTTTTCCAGCATTCGAACAACCATCAGAAGCCAGTAATTGTTAACACTCTGTTTCATAACACCAACAATCAGGACATTGTGTGTTAGATGCAGTCAGTGTCCTGACTTCCATCAGAAAGCAGCACTAAGAATCTATCTGGTCACGTGCAGATATTGACAATGCAGGCATTTCCAGCAGGACTAGTTACCCGGCATATCCTTCATAGTCAATAGTGACAAATAAGCACTTGCAGAGCACATTTCATCTTAATCTAAGTCAAGCATCTACTGTAGGCGAGAGGAGTCACACCCTAAAAACACTTGTTTCGTTCCTGCCTAGCGTGAGCAGTTTAATGCAGGTGTCCATACTGTATTTCCTAAAGCTAACAGGATACATCTCCCCATGTCACTCTCTCAAGTATGAGCCCAGAATGGTTGGTTCCAACTATCTCTTTGGCTACTGATCATAAGGCAGCTCATGCTGTGAAGCAAAAAATATTGCAAAATTGGAAAGGACGACTAACAGCAGAGTGAGAAGTGCTCAGACTAAGGGACGAAAACATTACTGAGTTCAGCTGTACATCTAAAAGATTTTCCATTTGAAATAGCTTTTTGGCCATTGCTTATGGATCTCTGCAGTCCTTCTCCACCCTTTCTCTACTTCAGCAAAGGAGTGTATAGAGAAGGGCACACTAACAAATGGCAGAGAACATGGTTTTAAAAAAGAGCCACCAAGAAGACAGCTAACAGGAACAAAGAGAGTCTGTTACAAAGGTGGAATGGTGTCACGGTGTAGGGCCGGGGTTGCCCTCAGACCTGTAACAGATGCTCTCTGTTAACCCCTCTCCCCCAAAAAGGGGAAGAGAAAGGGAATAAGGGAGAGACACTTACCAATTAGACAAGTAAATCAGTTTAAATGAAAATACTACTAAAAATAATAATAAAATGGCATATATACAAACCCAGTCTTGAACCAAACACCCCACCCCTGATGGCAATACATCACTGTCACCCCTAATGCTGGGGAGCAGCTCCTGGGGAAAAGTCCCAGGCTGGACTCAGCCACAGAGGGCAACTGGGTACAGGAATTGGATTCTGGAACTCAGTTCAGGAGGTTCAGGATCAAAGGCAGAATGGATGGAGTCCTCCTTGGATGCCTTCCGTTTAAAGGAACAGTAAAAAAGAGAACTTGACCCTCTTGATACTTCAGCTTCATACTGAATAGGATGGATGTGGGATGGAATACCCCATTGGTCAGTTTAGGGTCGCCTGTCCTGTCCACTCCTCCCTGCAGTTGTGGCCTTTGTTTTCTGCCCCTCTCAGTGTGGTACACAGGATTTAGCAGTGACCTTGGTCTGCACACTGATCCTTGGTGGTAACTCTAAACATTGAGCATTACCACTACGAGAAGCAGACACTGCAAAAATATGCTGTTACGTTCAGAAAGTGCAGTTAGTTAGAAGAGCTTTAGCTGAAAAGTAAAATCACTGAACAGAATTAGTTCTGTTCTGCCCCAAGCCAGGACAAATGGGGAGCACTTACTTCTCCTTAACCAACACCTTTGTCTCATCAGGGACCTGGCTCAGAGGTAGAGGAGCCTTTCTTTAAAACTTTTAACTCTGCCTCAGATAGTAGGATAATTTTATCTTAACATTGGCACTCTACAGAGTTCCCTATGGAATATCTTGAAGCTACACAAACACAAATCCTAGAGAAACAATATTTAGTTTTCAAAGACAATTGAAATATTTTTTAAGACCAACCACTGTTTTGGCCCAGGGTATGCACTTTCTGCATGGCAATCTCCAATTTGTACCAGATGCAAAGGCAAAGATATTTACTACACATACCCCAAACTGCACAGATTCCTTTGTCTTTGTGTTCACTTAACCTCAACTTCCATTCCACATAACTTACTTCACCTCAACTATGTTTCTTGGAATAACATTGAATTTTGGTCAGTTCATCATTGGCTTTGTTTGTCTTCGGTGCACTGTGCATTACAGAGCTGTCTTGAAACACAAAACACTGTGGAGAAGGAATCCAATATGGTAATACAATCATTTGCCTATCGTTGCAGGAGTAGTTTCCATTATGGCCCCTATTTTTCACACTCTCCTAACTTTCCAACACACTCACCTTTGGAGATGGAGTTTTCCATGTAGTGTTTGCCTGGAGGTTAAATTTGCCTATGTGAGTAGAAGTTTTACCAAAGGCTTCTAGTCACACTTACATTATGGGAGAGTGGAAAAAAAAAAAAAAAAGAAAAAAGAAAAACCCTATAAAACCCTACATTTTTTTCCAGCTTGGGAAGAAAAATGTCTAACCACATTTCTAGGAAGGGTGACAGCAGATGTGCTGAGGGTTGAAATTTGACAGACACAATCAGTGGAGAGCCCAGCCATATCTTACACACCCTGCTTCTTGAACTCATCTCTGCATCTCCTGGTGTCTATAGGGAGCTGTTTGTGTTCAACCACCTCCAGGATGAGAGCACAAGTAACCAGTCTCCCCAGCTGCCAGCAACCAATTTCTGTCCCTTTTTTTCCCATGTAAGCACAAAATTAGGAGCAGTATTAACAGCTCTGTCCCTACAGGCCTGGAAACGCTAAAGTTAGATTTCTAACCGTGTTAACTCAGCCTCTCAGAATATGCATAGTAAATTCATGTGTAAAGGAGTTGTTTGTCCAGTTAAACATCACAGACTGAGTGGTATTAAAAGACTCGGTATCTTTCTCCTGCCATTAGTTTGCTTTTTCCTGCTTAAAATACCTATCTGATCAGTGTGAAAGGCTTAGAGATGGCCTGTAGTAGCTTATGAATCCTTCATGAAGTCTGGCTATAGTGATAATTATTGTGTGACTACATCTGGTTATTTGATTATTACCTGCATGAAGAAGTCGTCTTAGTTTAATAGCCAAGCCATTAGCAACAACAAAAAAAATAGGAAAGAAATACAATAATTCCACAAGACCAATTTCTTAGCTAATGTATCAGGAACCCTTAAGAAATAACACCTGAGCTACAAGCTGTAAAGACGCTACATCCACACAAGGTGCAAGTCAAAAATGCCAGAAAGATCATCATTGCTGCTGAAAGTGCAGGCTGCAGTCACAGGGATCTCATCGACAGGCACCACATGGGAGGCTGAAGAAGCGAGGTTGGCTCAGGACCAAGACTGACTGCAAGCTGTAGGTAAGATAAAGGTGCAGGTTTTTTCATGATTTTGGGGAGGCAGACAAGCATGGAGAAAGTTTGAAGCTTTAAAATTAAATATCATGCTTCTAGTGCTGAGAAGACACTTTTAGATTGTCTGCACTAATGAACAGTCATAAGCAATTTGTCAGGTATTAGTGGCTTCCAGCAGCATTGGAAGTGCTAAGCAGTTGTAGCTAGGAGCTCTGGTAGGAGGCTTGACACGAGGCATGTGCTTGGTGAGACCAGAGAGGAAAGTGCAGTCCTGCAGCCAGGAAGACATGTGCTTTCAGTGAGGGTAAGTCATTCCAGCAGTAATTCCAGGGCAGGAGCAGTGAATGAACAAACGTAGGCATCCCTGGCTGTATCTGCATTGCTCTTTGAGATGCTCTGGTGAAGGCCTAGAGCACCCTAACTGTCTCCCTATATGACATCCACAGAGTATAGCATTTCTCCCACAAATCCCTGCAGCATTTCAGTCAAGCTCCCCTTGATACTTATCCTCAATTTTCACTTACCTGGCCCATACACACCATTTTTAGCTGACCATGCTTAAGTGTGAGGCTAGACTAGATGACCTCCTGAGGTCACCTCCAACCTGAATTATCCTGTGATCCCATGACCCCATTACAGAGCAGGCCTGCTGTCTGATTTTGCCATGTGGCTCAGTCAGGAGAGTGATGCTGCTGCAGCATGTGGCACAGTAAGTCGCTGCAGTGTGGCCAGTGTCACAATGCAGGCCAGCAGGGCCACACACTGGATGGATTACTCTTCTGTTCCCCCAGTCCAGGACATGGCCCTACAGTGTTCCTCAAGTACATCAGGTGAAATGGTCTCAAGTGACCG
>NW_008614669.1:0-5131 GCF_000691845.1 Merops nubicus | reverse complement strand
TGCCTCAGCTCAGATGCAGGACCTTGCTCCTCCCGAGCTGCAGCAGGCACTTTGTCAGCTCCCTGCCCGTGACTAACCCAGCAGGTGACCTTTTTTTGCTTTGCAGGGCCTTTCAGAAAGGGTTCAAAACACGGGGTAATCTTGATGAAAGCTGTCACTCCTCCCACAGAGGTGCTCTCTCAAACCTGCTTTGTCCTGTACAGAAACAAGGCTTTCCTGAGGACAATGCCACACCTATAACTAGACCTCAGATACCAAGTTATCACCTGCTGATGGGAAGGTGACCTAGCAAGTAACCACCTAACAAACAGACTTTTGCTAGTCTGACACAAGACATATAAACTACCCAACAACTAAACTTATACATGCAGCAGTTTGCAAAAACCTTTATCAGCTGCATTGATAGGAAGGGGGAGAAATTCCAGGGAGAACCAATCAAGTGCTCACCACTCATTACTCATTTCTGAATAAACGATGGTTTTTTTCTTCAAAAACAAAAGACTTGGTGAAAGAAAATTCTTTTTTTTTTCTCTTTCTTTCCCCTCCCCTCCAGTCAGGGCTGTGTGGGGTCCTTTGCTTCCCCCTGCTGACACCCTGGAACGGCGCAGGGTGGGCTGTGGCTCCCGCCAGCCGTGGGGGGGGGGAGAGCGGCGGGGGGGCGGTGTGCCCCCCGCCAGCCGTGGGAGTGGGGAGAGCGGCGAGGATGGGCTCTGCCCGCCAGCCCTCCCGCAGCTCCCGGGGCCAGCGGCCTCCCGGGAGGAATAAAAGCCACTGAGACCCCCCTGCGCCTCTGCACCCACGGGCAGGGTCCCACTGGAGAGGACTCTTCCAGTGGGCTTCTCCTGCAGGCTGGATTTTGGGGTCCCTCTGCCCGGTCCACCCGCGCGCGCACGCGGGATTCGGCGCTCGCCGCCCTCTCAGGTAAGAGAATTGCTGGGAAGTGGATGGTGTGTGGGGCTGTCTGGGGTGTTAGGAAGAAATTGGCTCTAGAAGAGGACTTTGCTCTGGATATTTTAGAAAAATGAAAAGAAACTGTTGCCTCTGGCAGTTTTCAGAGAGGAGCCCTTGCTCCGCAGGGCTCTAAGGTACGGTGGTGCCAGCGTGAAACTGCCCTTCAGGGGTCAGGGGTGAACCAGTTAGTCAGTGCTCCTCTTCTGCTGACTTGTGTTTCCACACAGGGTGAGAATAATGACCAGAAAACACAGTTCCGAGCTAAACCTGGCTGAAATAACAAAGGAACTGGGATGAAGGGGACCACTGCTGCTTGTTGGGGACAAGGAACCGAGTCACAACAGGGAGCAGCTCTGTGGGGCACAGCCCGAGTGCCAGGCAGGCAGCAGGCAGTGCCCTGGGGCAAACCTGCCCGCCAGCTCCTGGTGGAGAGGGCACTGAATGAGGGGGGGGAGCACAGGGGTGCTGTGGCTGGGCTGCAACCTGCCATTCTGAAAAGCATCTGTGTGGAGAGGCCCCAGCCTCCTACAGCAGGCTCAGAAATTCATCCTCTCCTTGCTGGCACTTGTAACACCAGAGCAGTTCCCTTCACCTCAGGGAAATGACCTCGGGGAAGGAGCAATAGGAGGAGGTCCAGGAGTTGACTTGGGTCTTTAGCTTTTCTTCTAGTCATGGCTGGGCTTTCCTTTATGCATAGGACTTTCCCAGCTCACCAGTAAACCAGGAGAGGAGTGGGCACTGTGCTGCAGGACATCTGCCCTGCCTTTTTATGCCACCAGTCTTCATGCTGCACCACTGGCAGCTTCTTGCAAGTTCCAGCATTGGTTTGCTCCCTTCAGAGGAGGAACAAAAGTGTTCCTCAGCTGCCTGGCTGCTGACCTGCAGGTCAGCACCAATAGGCATTGGCACACAGGAAAATATTCATCCTCAAGAGCCACAGAAGCTTCTGCAGAACCACCAAAGGTCTGGGGGAAAGGGGCAGCACCTATTTACCCAGCAAACACAGTGAGTGCTCTGAGGGATCCGTCAGTGCTGCAGGAGTCAAAGCCAATGTCTGAGGGAGGACTGAAACCATCACCTCCTGGTTGGGAGTGTTCTGTCCTTGTGTGAACACGTTTTGTGTGCAGCCATCATGGATTTGCTGTATCTCCCTTGTTAGAACTGCACGGAGCTCTGATTTGCAATCAGTTCTACACTCCATCACTAGATGGGGACATGCTTCCAGAGACTGAGTCCTCCTTCAGGGTGTCTTTTTTCCTTTAGTGTAAAATAACAGTAAATTTAGACAAAACGTATGTTTCACCCTCTGCTCATGAAAATACAGCACTCCCAGACACATGCAATTCTGCTCAAGACAATTTGGTATTCAATTTTTAGCATGGCATTGGTTTTGTTAGCATGGTTACTGGAAGAATTACTGCTATAATTCTAGTCATGAACACCTATCTAAAGACTAAAATCACTGATCTCTGCATATTTCAGAACATATTTGTCCAGCAGCCAATGGCACACTCAAAACTGATGCACTTTCTAGGAAAAAGCCTGCACGGATATTTTTAAAGTTTAAAAATGAATGTGTCATTTGGTTGTGGAAACTACTGGTTTCCCTTCCTCCTTCCTGTTTTCTCTAAGCATGCAACAGTGCTCCTTTCCTTCCTTAAAATATTTGCCAATAGGTGCAGCCCCAAGTCCCAGTATTTGCTCTTCTGAAGGTTTGGCAGCTGGGATGAGGAGTATGAATTCCCCAGAGGTCAGGCACTCCTGTGGCACCTCCATCCCAGTTTATGGAGATGCCCACTGGGATTTGCAAGGGTTATTACAGCAATAACAGGCAGCAAATGAGGCTTGTGGCATAGCACAAAGATGAGGGCTGGAGAAGGAGAGCCAGAATTCATGAGACCCCTGATGTGATGATGCACACTAGGAACCTGGATGTGTATGTTGGTGGCTGGCTGCTACGTGCAAGTGTCTCAGCACTGGGTATGGACCCAGTGGGATGTCTGGGAGGCCTCAGTCCCTGCTGCTTGCTTGGCTGCTCACCAACAGGTAAAGCCAGACCTGCCTCTCTTACTGCTGTCACTGCCAGGAAACAGAAGCTGCCACACCAGTGTGCAAGGAGCAGATCTCATCCCACTCCCCACGGCAGCAGAGGGCTCAGTGCTGCTGCTGCTCACGGCTCCCTGGGCTTGCAGGAGACAGCAGGCTCCTAGCAGACAGCCAGCTGGGCTCAGGCATGTCTAGCAGGGCTTGGACAAGCTGTGGAGGAGGGGTATGGCCACCTATCAGCCGGGTGGTACACGTCTGTCTTGATCTTCAACACATATCTGGGGCCCTGTGGTCCCCAGCAGGCTCTGGGCCAGGTTTGGCTCAGCATTGCACGCTGAGAAATCCCCCCGGGGAGGGGGTTCATGTCAGCTTAGAAGAGAATGAGGCTAAGCTTAAAATACTGCTCTTTAATCATCAGAAAATTTAAAGAGGCTAATTTGAGGTATGTGCAGATGCAGAAGCTGAGGCTTGGAGCATGTCTGTGTGAGCTTTCCACACTCCCATTGCTGCCCCATGCTCCTTAACTGGGGGGTGCTGCCTGATGCCCAGGCCTTGGATGACCAGCTGCTTGCTCATCCCTCACCCCACCTTGTAAAAATTCTTCCTTACAAAGAGCTACTTTCTAAACCAGCTACTTTTTTTTTTTATCAAAGGCATCTTGTTCTGTTCTCCCTGTGGTTGGCCGTTTTTATTGCATATTCCTCTTCAGAATCCTCCTCCATCTTAAAACTATTTTCATCCTTTCTCCTCCCCTTTTTTTTTCAATTCATTTTTGCTCACTAAGCAGTTGTTGCTGAGGTTGGTGTACTGAACCTCATCTATTTTACTGGATTTTCTCATAACAGTTAAACACACTTTGTCTTGCCCCAGCCACAATCAAAGACAGAACCTCTTACAGTTTTCAGGAGGAGAACATTAATACTTCTCCCCCAGCCTTCCTGTGACCCCAGAGCTCCAGCATCACCAGCAGGCAAGCCCAAAGCTGCTGGAAGGCATACCTGACTCTGGGTATGCCACACTGATGGCTGGATTTATGGATGCTTTGAGTTTTTTTCAGGGTAGTGAAAGCCTGTTGAAGTGTGGGAGTCAGTCAAGACATTTAGTAAGTTAAAGATGCTTATTATAACAAGATGAATTTCTGTATCTCCACAGATACCCCAAAAGGCTCTTCACAATGACTGCTGGCCTGGAGAAAACCTGCCACCAGTGCATATCTAAAATTGCCAGCAATGGTAAGTCAGTCCTGGCAGTAATCACCTCCTGTAATTAAGCAGCCCTGTCACTGAGCCAGGTGTATAAAGGAATGAAGATAATACCAAATACCTGAATCTTTCATTGAAGTTTCCTTTTCTTCCCTCTTTTCTGAGGTATTTCCTTTCCCAGGCAGTTTTGGGCACTGAGGGCTTGGGTGCACAATAGTAACTCTGTGCTGACAGCACCTGCCTGCTGCAGCATTTGGATTACAGCAGAGCAGTGCAACATTCCAAGCACTGCTGAGCACCTAAACGTGGGCTGGGGCAGACAACCTCAGCAAGGGAACGTGTTGGTCTCCTCGTTCAAGTGGTACCTCACACATGGGCCAGAAAAAGGATCTGCAGGGAAAACCACCTGGCAAGGAGCCACCCAGCCAGCCTGGGAGCAAACTCTTCCAGGAGCAATCCCTGCAAAGCAGAACTGCTTCCAGCCCGTGGCAGAGCGTGGTCAGGAATAGCTCCCCTGCCCCCCACAGGCATTTGGAGCAGGGTCTTCTTGCCACCACTTGTCCAGCCACGATGGCCACTGCAGATGTTGGTAGCCCTTCTAATGGTCCATGTGTTGAGGGTGGGCAGCAGCAGCTGGCTGAATGGAGGTCTTTCCTAGGGCAGCTGGGCTAACTCAGGCACCACAGCAACTGGCTCCTTCCCCCCAGGGTGGGAGATGCAGAGGAGTGCAAGGAGCTGGCAGCTCCTGGGCTGGCTGAACAGGCTGGTTCCTGCTCAGCAAGGAGCAAGGTAGCCAAAAGCTGAGCTGGGCTGGGGCCCGTGCACGCTGCCCAGGGAGGCACAGGAGAAACAGGCTCCAGGGGTGGGGTTCTGTAAGAGCAGGGACGCCGTGGCGTTGGCAGGAGGTTAAAATCATAGAATCATAGAATCCT
>NW_008614668.1:0-30608 GCF_000691845.1 Merops nubicus | reverse complement strand
TGGGTTTGCGGTGGCCGGTCCGGCCGCCTTCCGTGAGGCTGAGGGCTCGGGGTGAGCCTGCAGGATTCCCCGAGCTGGGGTTCTGTACTTTGTGGTTGCACGGCGTTCGCGGTCTTCCTTGCACTCATGCCGCGATATTGCGGTTTGGACTTTTTTTTTTTTTTTTTTTTATTTTTAAACGCAGAATTTGCTTCAACTGGTAAATAATTTTGGCCTCGTATAATGGCATTCCATCACTGTTTTCATGTCGGCATTAAATTAGGTGGTCTTTGGCTTTATAAATACTAAGCGCCCTCCTTAGAAATTGGAGGATTTGCACACACATCTTAAAATAGGGATTAATAACCGAGTAACAGTGATGTTTAACAAACTGTGCGTTTGTAACCTGTAGGAGGTTATTCAAGCTGCAGTGCATGCTTTTCCCAGAGAGCCTATGCCATGTGTGGTAGTTCATTTGCTTTCATCCTACAGGTGCTTTTTTGCATTGTCCGCCAGCAAAAAGAGGATTGTGTCTTTTTTTTTTTTTTTTTTTTTTTCCCGAGATCTGAGAGGTTTGGATTTATAATCAGGCACGATAAAGTGTCTCACATGTTTCTCTAAGAGCTGGTTAAATGTTTACAGATCACTGTGAGAGCAAAAAGCTAGCCTTTGGCAGGAGCTGCACATTGAAAACTAAGTTAGAGAATGACTGTATCACTTGTTCTTTGTGTGTTCTAATCCTCCTTCAGCACTGTATGATTCTTGTTCTGACTGTTTTCTAATACAAACTGAATCATTTGGGAAAAGGAATATTTGGTAAAACATTCATCTCTCTATTTACAGAAAAGAGAGTCAGCTCCTTTGCCTTTTTGGTAGCAAGGGAATTAGTTGTCTTTATTATCCTATAGGGCTTTTTTTTTTCCTCCAGAGGATAACCACTACATAGCAGTTCTTTACTGGTCAACTAAATTGCACATGTTGTGGCTGGAGAGTGGTTCAAGGAGGTGTCATTTGCTCAGGGGAGATGGCAGTGCAGCCTACAGATGGACAGGAGCACACTGAGTCAGGGCAAGGCAGCCAGAAAGCCAAAACTCAGTAGAGGTTCAATGAACAGCTCATGAATGCAAAACTGAGTGGCAAACGTTGTCCTCCCAGGATTGCCTTTCCCTTCATGATTTTCCTGCATTTATAGTTTTTTGGTACCTTAGCCGACGACCTATAACTTTCTCCTGCTGGTCCAGTGCAATAGAAGGGGTGAACCCACCTATTCTCCTTCTTCAATGATCTGCAAGTGACTGCTCTGTCTTTTTCAACTTGGAAGAAAAATTCAAAGCCTGCTGCCTCCTGAATCTGGCTTCCAGGACTCCAGAGAGTAGCTGGCACAGCTGGCTGCAGTGCAAGAGCAGCATCGTTGCCTTCCCAGCCACAAGGGGAACCTGCAGCCAGCAGCATGCTGTGCTGGGGCAGCCAGAGAGCCAGAGCTGCAGCAGTGGGAGTCCCAGACCCCTGGGTGATCTGCTTTGTACCAGAATTGCTTTGTGGTGGTGATGTGTCTAGACTTCATTAGCTTCAGGCGGAAAGCAAGGAGAGGTTCTGCATCTCCATGTGTGTTTGTGCAATATCGAGTGTAAGGGAAATCCTGCTTGGGCTCTCTTGGGGCTACAGAAACGCATCATTCCTTGAACAAGAAAGTGATAGAGCAGCCAAATAGCGTTCTGCGAAACTACAGGAACACAAAACCCAGAAGAGAGTTACAGGGCCTGTTTGGTGCAAAAGTGAAGGAGTAGGTTGTAGTGTGTGATAGTTCAAAACCTTCCTAAGATTTTGGGTGGCAACCACGCCTTCATGGCTGGCTCCTGTGAAACCCATGCGTCCAGGCTTCCCACCTCCCCATCGCTGCCTTGCTGGCTGCCCTTCAAGCCAGTGGCACAATTTCATGTTTCATTAGGCTGTAACCCTCAGCCGAGGCACCAACCTGTGCATCTTGTCTGCTGTGGCCGCAGCCTGTGATTTTTGCCTCCCACGCAAAGGTTATAGCTGGTAATTAAGCCCATGCACCTCGGCACCGACGGTCGCGCCACGTGGTCCCGAGGCAGCACCACGGCTCCACGGAGGACTCTGAGGATGGCACCTCTTTGCCACAGACAAGCCAGGAAGGTTTCTGTTGTTCTTTCCTTGTAAAAACATTGTGTTTTTCTTGGCAATGGTTTTAATGAATCTATATCTCATACATAGCAACTGATGCAAGCACGTTAGCAGAAGCCATTTTTAAATCAGTTTCCTTACCCAGGGGAAATGTAGTATAGGCAGGGCCTTCAGGAAACGAATAATTAGGTGACCTTTTTCCCCCCAGAATATCAGGTCTGTTTTATGTAGAGCTGTTTGAAGTCGCACAAATTCTCATTACTTTCCAAATCTCTAACCTTGCCTTGTTTAAGGTACCTTTTAGGAAATCAAATCAGTGTTTCAATCTAATTTCCAAAAGCATTCAAACACATGGTATGTGTGCTAACTTGTTTCCTCTAGCATTAACAAATCTAGCAAATTGCCAAGCTATTTGCCTTCAGGAAAACTATGATGTTGTACAAGAAGATAAAGTATTTTTTTCCTCCAATTTTAAATGTTTGAAAAATAAAGGAGAAGTCAAGTTATCAGACCGAATTGGTCTAGGATATAACTCCTTTGATGGAAAGTGTTACCAAGTAGATAGCTTTTTTTTTTTTTTTTTCCTTAATATATTTTCTGAGACTTTTTAGTCACGCTGTGATCTTTTTCAGTCACTTGATGTGGCTGGATGGTGACCGAGTCCCCTTGGCACAGATGGACCTTCCTTGAATCAGTTGTGATTGAGTATACCAAATACCAGAGCAGAAAACAGAAGTGGAGATACAGAATTTGAGGGGTTTATAGCCTTCAAATGTTAAGGTTTTGTAACCTTCACATTTTCAGGCTTGATGGAGTGCTGAGCAACCTGATCTAGTTGGAGATGTCCCTGCTTACTGTGAGGGAGGTTGGGCTAGATGACCTTTGAGGTCCTTTCCAACTCAAAGCATTCTGTGATTTGTTCTATGGTTCTGTGATTGAGGAGAGGCTGTGTGCACAACCCAGGTGCGGAGCAAACCGGGATGTGGTGGATGTCCTGATACCTCCCTTGTCCACCTCTCTGTCCAGCACACCAATCTCCAGGGAAGCAAATGCCTTGAACCATTTCATTTTTCAAGCAGGTGTCAATAATAGACGAGTTATTGGCTCAGCTGTTGCTGAGGAGTTTAATAAGCTCAAAATACCTAAACAGATTCCCTTTTTTTTTTTTTTTTTTTCCACATCTTACAACTTCTTGATAGTCTATTCTGCTTATCCTAAGAAAATTAATGTTCAGTTGTCTCTTCCTATGGGAGGTGGTGGAAGGGAGCTCATTTGAATTCGTGATAAATTTGGTTGCAAATGCATGTGAAAGGAAAATTGCTGAATGCTTTCAGAAGAAGGTTTTCATTTTGCTCAAGTGTTCACACCACGGCCATCGCCATGGTATTTGATAGCTATCCATTTTGTTATGTATGTTGCAGCTTTAACCTCTTTTTGAAGGGTCATGTTGGCATATCTTTTTTTCTTGTAGTCACAGAGAAATAACAAATTGTATGTAAGTTGCTTTCCTCTACTGTAGGTCCCTTCATTTTGATGTTTATCCAACTAAACAGTATGAGAATCTTTTTGACATGTATGGGTATCATTTCTGCGAAGGATCAGTGACCTAGCTTGATAAATTTAAAAAATCAGCAATATAACTAAATATATGACATTTATTGAAATTCATTCTTTGCCATGGAGCTACTTTCTTTCAAAAATATTGAGAATAGTAAGGGATTGCAGCTGCAATTTGATTAAATCTACAGTTGTTACCATTTGCCTTCTGAAAATTGATTCCCTCCCCTCCCTGTCCCCTAGCTTGACATGCTTATTGATTAAAAACTCTGTGCTGGTCTAAGCCAGCATATATTTGTTAGTGTTTGTGTGCTTCTCATGCAAGTTCAGACTGGCTTTCGACCGTGGAAGCTGACTCTACTCCTAAGCTATTGGAAATGGTAAGGTTCCTTAGCAATTGTTTTAAACTATATGATGACACATCTTTGAACCCCATTGTACGAAGAAAAAATACCTTCTGACTGGAGAGAGGCTTCCTGTTTATGTGTGTGTTTGCTGGAATTAAGCCTTCCCCTGTGTGTTGGCTGAATATTTTTTTTTGTCATCCAAAATGGCAACATGGCAAGTCACCTCCAGAGTTTGTTTTTGGACAGGATACAGGTCTTTTATTTTCAAAATAGCATGGCTCTGGAGTTGATGATGAAGCGTAGGGGCCTCTCAGTTACCCTTCTGCAAGCAGACTCAGTTAATTGAGGCAGCACAGTTATAAAGACAGCTAGATTTAGGCAATAAGTAATTAATTTTTATTGACGATTTTATACAATGTAAGTTGTTCACTTCCCACACAGGAAGTTTTTGGCTTCAGGCAGATGTTCTTTCAGCATAAGGATATGAAATTTGCCAAGTGTTTAATTTATCTTATAAAATAGCTAGAATCATAGCTTTGATTGTGACTGAAGAAGGTCCTGTAAAATCTTCTGATTCTCTTTAAAGAGCAAAGAGTAGCCCAACAGGTGGCCTCCAGGCAAGCACCCAACTGCAGGAGGATTTCATGCAGTACCTGAAGGGCTTTCAGTTGTGTGGACATGGCCGGATGACCAAAATGTAGAGCATGTATAATACTCCTATCTCTTGGTATCTGGAGTACCTAGATTTGTGACCTTGTAGTGTGATTCTGCACCCTAAGTGCCATAGCTGAACCCCCTTCAGAGGGGAGAGTTCGTGTTAGCAGACTCAAGAAGGCATTTTGCCTGTGACAGTGGTGAGGCTGGACCACCCTGAGTTCAGGCAGCAAAGTTATCGGTATTTATTAAACGCAGTGTTAAGGTTTCTGGTTTGCTTCAAAAAATACTAATTTTAAACAACTGTCTGGAACTGGGAGAAACCTGGACTAATGGACTGATTACACTGAGCAACTGTTAGGGCTGAAAGCCACATGGCCCCAGTGTGGGATGTCCGTGCCCAGCCCCAGCTGTGCCGACTGCTGTTGCTGCCCACATCTGGCAGAACATTGCCATCAGCTGAATTCCAGTCCCTCTGTCACCAACCACAGTGGCTCAGACCTACAACACATGTGGGTCTCAAGCAGCTTGCTTTTTATACCTCCCTCTGTGGTTGTGCTGCTTGCCTGGTAGGAGCTGTGAGCAAGATTTTGGGCTCCCGGTCATCCCTGGGAGTTCTGCCACTGACTCTTCATGGACACTGAGTTTAACTCTGCCTTTGCACGTGATTTGCACGGTATTTGCAAGATGGATTTGGTCTCCTTCAACTTTAATAGGATATTGAGGTATCTTTTTCCACATAAATTTCTCTCATTAGTCTTTGTGCAAAGCGATCATTTCTTCAGGAACTATTTATTTTTTTCTAAATTTTGTAGAAACAGAAATCCTTTCTGAGCATGTCTAGTGAGCAGATGAAAACAATTACCAGCTACAGATAGAATTCCAAACTTACATATTTTCTCCTTATTTTAGGCAATAATATTTCTTTTCTTCCTTTGTTTATTTTTCAGTTTGTGTGTAGCATGGTCTCAGTCGTGGTAGAGGTCTGTTGTGACATGTGAATGCCTAGAGATACAAATTTTTTTTAATTAAGTTGTCTCTTGCTTTATCATGGTCCAGAATGCTTTTTGGATTGGTTGGCCTAAACTAAATGTCCAAAATTTCAGGACTGTTATAGATATTGATTAAGACATTAGGGTTTGCTTTTTCCTTCCTCAGACTCCCATCCTGGGTGACCAGCCTTTGAGAAAATCCCCAAATCTGTGGATTATTCCAAATCAATGATTAGAAAAGAACATGCTTTGCTCTGTAAAACTGAAACAACTTCACAAGCCTCATCTGTCTTCAGATGGAGTAACTAAGGCTTGGATTTCTCTCTGAGACTTACACAGCCAAAATTGTGTTAGGATTTCTGTTATGAGAATTATATATCCTTCTCTGTTATTATATATCTTTGTATCTGTTATGGGTATTATTATATTATTTTCGTGTGTCTTCATGATACATCTTCTCATCCAGAAATACTAGATTTTATTAGTTAGGTCTGTCAAAGCAGGATAAAGTAGAGAGGGGCAGCTTTGCTGAAGACAATGAAAGGTGTTGGTAGTTGAATTCATGTCAAAAGTTGATTAATTCCTATTTCCTAATGTCATTGAAAATGTTAAATGAATTACTGGAGTTATACTCAGTTTTCCTGTCTACTTCTAGAAAGTGAGTACTAATTTAAAATGTTATATATTGCTGTCCTGAAAAACATTTGTTTAAACTCTTTAGGTTTATTGCTTTTGCTGTTTGGATTAGAGGCAAATATTTTTGCTGGGGAAAAATGTTTCTTGTTAATACTTGGTATTTGATATCATTCTTACAAATCCTCAAAGCTGCAGTAAAGTGAAAAACAAACAAACAAACAAACAAAAAACCAACCAGACAAAAATCCCCACTATCACAACGTGAATAGTGCTTTAAAGAGTAGGTAGAATACAAACAGTACTGGACTCCAGCGAAGCAGTGAGACAATGTGGAGCTCCCTATGTGATTACGCATTTATGCATCAGAGAATATAAACCAAATTTCACTCTGAAAAATGTGTTTACCAGCCATTCAAATCAGTGGAAAATGTTGTGCATGTCTGAGGATGCAATTTAGCCCACGGTAGATGATTGAAAACTTTATCTTAACAGTTGTTTAACCCTTCAGATGAAGGAAGAATTTGGCATCCACTTTGCTGTTGCTTTCCCATACATGTTCTAGGAAGGAGTGCTGCATGATGATGAGTTTTATCCTTGTTTGTGTTTGTAGCACTTCTTAATAGTAAATGGGGTTGTTCCCCCAATCAGGATGTAGGTGACTGAGGTTGAAAGAGCAAGGCTAAAAATTTATCAAGAAGTTTTTGTTGAAACATGATGGAGGCATCACAGAGAGTACCTAACCTTGCATAGGATGTGAAACAAAACAATGAAACAATGTGTCTTATGTGTTCTTTTATTGCTGCCGACTTACACTGCAAGATAACAAAATATATCTCTTCTGGATTGAGGATGAGCCAAGAGTGTGTCCTAAAGTAACCTTGGGTAATTGTAATGCTAAAATACACATCCGCAAGGTAAAAATGATCATGCTAATTAGGGAACCTCCCTAAAATGTTTCAGTCATTAGATAGCACACTTATATATGTTGTAGGATGGATAGGGAAATATGACTAACCAGTCAAGGGTCGTGTGCTAATATGACTGTTGTGTGCCTTGCAAGGCTGGGTGTGTGGGCTGGCACCCTCTTCTGCAGAACAGAAATAAAGACAAGGCTCTTGACTCAGTGTCTACACTGGCTTTTTGCACACTGGGTGAAGAACCCGTATTAGGGACAACACCTTCAGTTAAACTCAGGGTGTCTGGATACAAACATATTCAATCACCTTCAGTTGAAACTGCAAGTGCTGAGAACAGGTAGAGGACGCACACTTGTACTATGGCTTTTTTTTTCCCCTATGCTTTGCTTTCTTTTCCTCATTCCCTAGTATTTAGTGTTTATTAAGTACATTGTAGTCTGAGTCAGAGCTTTACAAATGTCTTTTCTCGCCGGTATTGCAAACACTGGCCTTATATACAAATCACCAGAGAACATGGCAGTGGCAAGCAGTGGCAACATTTTACCGTGTCCTTTTCCTTCTCAGAGGATTGAATGGCTCCTTTTCTGGGGTGTTCGCTCCCGTGACGTTCTCTAGATCTCAACAGCAATCCACCTTGGGTTGTCAGTCAGATTTCCACACCAGGAAAATCCTATTGAATCTACCCAGCATGGGAACCTTGCTATAAGTTTTTGAATTATCCTGTGAAATTTAATATCAGTTCTGTTCATACTTCTGCAGTGTTAAAATCCCATTACATTTTATCTTCCATTAAATCCAATAGAATTCAGTTACTATTCTTTGTATCACATTCCACTGGATTTTTTGTCCTTACTATCCTGACCTTATGTATACAAAAGAGATGGATTGCCAGGCATGTCCATTTGTGAGAAATGGATGATTCCCTCCCTCTCTTGATTATATTCAGAAAGACCTGACCAACAACAGTTATCTTTTTGTCCTGGATAACTATGGCAGGCTACATGAGATGAAAAGCTCTGAATGCAGAGCATGGTAACAGAAGTTGGGAGAGATGAGAACCAGTCAGAAGGCAGGTAAAGTCAGCACAGAGTGCATGAAATCACAAAAATCATTAGTGATCTTCTAATTGCAGAACTGAATCCCAAGTTCTTACTGCAGGGCTAAAAAGGGAAAGCACTGTGCATGGTCATTATCAGTCAGAAGAACTGTTTGCCAGTTCTCTGGAGTTTTCTTTCCTTCTGAAAACACATTTACAGAAATAAGTATGTTTGTTCTCCTTCAAATGTAAACTGCCATGATAGGATCATCTGGGGGAGAGCTCAGAGAGATCTTTGCTGCTTCCTGAAAATCGCTGCGTGGTTAATTTTTTTTGTTTTCAAATTGAGAGTTTTTCTTACAGCATGCTTTGAAATAACTCCTTTTATGCAAATAATACCACACTTCTCTCGTAAACTAAACACAAGCTGGGCCAACCTCTGCCTGCAGATAAGCACACATAGCTTCCAAAGTTCCCCTGACTGCAGTGGGAGGGATCCTGCTTATCTGAGGAGAGTACACACCCGAAATCCCTGCAGGGCACAAAAATAAGGTAACAACCAGTGAATTGTTCTCACAGTACAAAACCCCTTTCAGGAAGAAGCAAGGAGCAATAGCAGGTGTCTAAAGAATAAGAAAGGACCCCTTCCCCTTCTGGAAAAGGCAAATCTGGAGTTAGGTTATTTACTGAGACCTCCATCACTTGCTATTAATGGGGGTAAAAGCCCATCAGTCAAATATTTGGCTAGGCATGGTTTATAGGGATTCCAAAGACTTATGAAAAGATAATGCCTGTGTCCATTAGCTAGTTATGTGGAAATGCAGTGTAGGTTAATTCAGTCTTTCTTTAAAGAGTAATGGTTATCTTCATTAACAATATATAAGATTTTTAAAGATTTACTCTTCTGCACCTATCATTCCTGTTAATTTATGCCTTCAACATCTTGGTATTTACCCTGTATCATCTATTGCTCATTTTAAATGAGATAATATTGAGATTCTGTCATGTCAAAAGATCTTCTGCCTTTCAGACTGTTTTAAGCATCCTGTTTTCTAGTCCTTAGTCAGCTCAACTATCACAGGAATCAATGAGAATATTGTTTGCATAATGGATCTGTAGTCAAGTTTTGGAAAAGGTGGCAGCTTCACAGTGAAGGAATGCGACTTATACTGGTGAATCTTAGGTCCAAAACCAGGCTTACATGTGAAGGTCCAGGTGTGTAAGAGTTTAGGTCTGTCACATCATCACCCCCAATAGCTGTATCTTGTTCAAATTTGAATTGCTCAAATCAATAATTATTAATCACACCATCAGTCCATTTTTTTTTTATCTGAATGTGCCATTCATGGTGCTAATAAGCAATACAGTATAATTTTAACATTTTAAGTAGGAACAGGGATGTAAAAGAACATTTTCTTGTTAAATGACAGTGAACTTTGTTCAAGGCTTCAAGTATTGAATTCAGTGGTATCAACTACTTAACAAAATCTCTTGCTCAGGAGCAATTGTTGTAAAGTCCTAAATTAAAAACATACATTAACTGACATTTCCAGTTTTACCACTACCATTTTATTTTCCTTTTGGATAAGCAGACTGAGATTAAAATTGTGGGTAAGATCCAGAGAGGCTATTTTGGCATGTAAAATGGAGTTTAGAGTGAGTTCAGGGCATAACTCCAAGAAAGGGATCCAGAAAGCTAACACTCACTAGCCACAGAGCTCTCAGGTGCCTAGGTTAACTGGTGTCTGCATTTTGTGCTGAATATTCCCTGTGTCTCACCTGAGCTTCTACTCGGCAGGAGAAGCAATCATGTGGAGCAGTAGGAGGCCATCGGTCCTGGCTGGGTTACAGCTCCCAGCAAAGCTCCTTTGCAGTGCCCAGACAGGATGGAGCCGGGCACTACAGACAGGTCCTGCTGATGACAGGCACTCTCCAGTCCCACGCTCAAACCCTTCTTCCTCCTGGCCCACTCCACTCCAAAGGGTGAGGAGTGCTTTTACTAGGAGGATTGGCATCCATAGGCAGGGGAGGGCAGGTGGCAGACAGGGGCAGAGCCAAGCCCTAGTCCCAGATCTAGATTTTTGGGCAACCTGTTCGTGTGGGGATGAAGACCACAGTTTTAGATCAGTCCCTCTATGGCAGGCGCCATCCTACAGCTAAGCCTTGCTGTGCTGTGCCTGTTGTAAACACCAGCACTAAGCCCTTCATATTTTGGAGGCGTTTTGTAAGAATGAGCTACTTTATCCTCATGTCACCCCTCTGAGAAAGGTAAATACCCTCTGAAGTTTGGAAACGGCCTCTTTGCTTATCGCACAGACTCCTTGAATCTGGCTCCAGATTTCCAAAGGAGACACTCCAAAGTCTGAACAAGTCCAAAACCTGGTACCGGGCCCTGTATAAACAAGAACCTCTGAGAGCAGCAGTTGCACATGTAAGCTCCCCAGGTCTCTCCAAAACGAGGAGAGGGGTGAGGCTGGAAGAAGTTAAGAGAAGCAGCTGAAGAATCCATTCAGAGAAAAAAAAAAAATAAATATGCTATTAGCATGGAAGTACTCAGACAGCTCAGCCGAACACCTTCTTCAAACTATTGAACTTTTCAGCATCTTCTGAAGGTCAGCATAATATTTCAGAACAAAAGCTGTGGCTGATGGACTCTCGCTGAGGGACATCTGCCAAAAACCGGGAGCTGAGGCTGCTCCAGATCAGCCACTCTGCTGATTGCAGCTGTGACACTGTTGCCTCTGGTGAGAGCCAGGATGTCAGATAGGCTGGTCCCAGGCCATTTCGGGATTTATGAACACCAATATCGTAAAGTCCTTGGAAGCAGATCATGAATCACAGGTTCACAGCAAGACGGCAGTCATGCCAATGAGCCATCATTAACTCAGTTTCTAAACTGAGTGAAAGTAGGGCATCAGTTAAAGTGCATTGCAATAACATAAACTTGCAGTGACAAAAGCGAGGTCAGCATTAAGAAGAAAGGGTCGTAACCTCCTTAACCAAACACAGATGGGAAATGAACACTATCCTTGACAGTGCTCCTGTTTGATTATCCAAAGGCTGCGATGAAGCTGAGTATACCATCAGGTTATTAACTTTGGTACCAGATAAAGGATGTGTTCTGCTAAGCTAAGGCATAAATATAGACTTCATTACTTTCACTAGCCGGTTTACAAACACAATCAATTCAGTTTTATTTGTAGCTGTTCTGAGGGTTTGCACCATGTTTGCGCTTAGGGCAAAGACCACTGTTAGGTTTGCATAGAGGCAGTTTGTGTTTGGTGGGGCTCATTATCTCAAACACAATGTTACATGACCATGGTTATGCTGCTTGTGGAGCCAGCGTGGACATGGAAGGAGTGGAGTTCACTTTCCCACACCAAATATAATAAATGTGGACAAATCACAGTATCAGCCCAATGGACTGTGTCAGGCCAAACCAGTTCTGCAGCCTCACAGAAGCTCCTAGATACAAGGACAGGGTTTGGAAGCAACCTAAATGTCTCTGTGCAGTGTTAGCTCAGGTCCACAAGCAGAGCTTTTTTCCAGTTTCGTCTTTGCCTGGATAAGCCTCCCCTAGCAGGTTCAATAAAGGAGAATTAACTGTCTTATCCCAGCCTTTTGGTGAGCTTTCTGAATCTGTGTGCCTGGCTCATTCTTACAGATGCACTGACCTCGTTGGGATCCTGCAGAAAGTTTGACTGTGATGTCTCGGCTTGATGAGCTATGTATCGAGCAAGGTGTCAGCAACCTATTGGAAATCCTTGACCCTAGGTTTTGTCACTAATTTGCCTTGTGGCTCTTGGAGACACATTGACTGAGAAGGGTGAAGTCATGGCACCCAGTGGCATGCTTTATGTGCGCCCGCAGAGCAGAAGAGCCACTGCCTGGCATCGTCCTGCCAGCTCTTTCAGAGGAAGGAACAGGGCCAGCCCAATTTCTTTTGCTTGGTATCCTAGGTATTTGTACCACACCTTGGAGGAATTCAGAGACTTCTCGGGTTTTAGCTGCTGTTATTATTATACTGATTATATTTAGTATGATCATGATTTATAGTTATGATTTATATTTACATCAAAATGCTCTTGGTAATTTAGTGTGTATGTAGATCCTTTGGTACAATTCTCATATAATGTACTTTATCATCACTATCTATTGATGTACAAAACTTTTTTTTTTTAAAAAAAAAAAAAGAGAGATGAATGTGTGGCTATGAAGAGTTATTGTCTCAGAGACTCCTAAGAACCATTAGCATGAAATGACAGTTAAACTGCAGGAAATGCCCTGCATCAAGATCATTCATAATTGCTGTTAGAACATTTAGATCAAATCTGTATGCTGTCTTGGTTACTCATGGGTATCTGCCTTTTAATCTTTTTCATTTTATGACCCGTGCCATTCCTTTAATTATCACTGTATGGAAGGCTGTTAGCTTTACAAGACAGAAAGGGCTTCCAAACTCTGCTCTGCATTTCAGTACAGGAATTCAGAGAGATAGATGTCATAACCATAAAGCATGAAGTAGAAAAGCTAAGTAAGTGCTGAGAATATTTAGGGGAATTGGGCTAAAACTGTGCTTGCAGCCAGGTTTGCCAACTTGGCTCTTTACAAAAGGAGGAACTACATTCCAAGGAAATTACACTGTCCCCATTCTGTACAGACAACCACAAAATGCTCAGACTCATGCAAAAAGTTCATCAACAGGATTGAGTCAGAAATACAAGCAAACTGCTTTCTCCTGCTGTAAGGTGCTTTTATCACACCAAAAAAGACTTGCATTTTTACCTGAGCTTGTGTGACTTCCTTTGTGAACCAGGGCAGATCTGCATTTATCTCAACTGCCTACAGTCAATAAACGTCTTTGCCTTGCATATGGAATGAGACCACATTAAGAGATTAATTAGTCTGTCCAAACACATGAAAAATTGGGAGTGAAACCTAAATATTTCCGTATTCACTTGCCTGAAACAGAAGACCAACATTGTCTTGTGTTAAGGTCATGATGTACAATAACAAGCATAATGTGTTATTCTACCCCATAACCAGCTCTTTTTCTGCTTGAACTCTTGGACTGAGTAAGATGTTCATATGTCAGTTGTCAGGCTGAATTATTTGCTGCAGATAAGTCTATGCTAGAACTGGATTTATTTTACTATGAGTGTAGTAGTAAAGAGCCACAATAGCATCACAGGTATTTTCTTACTGAAGCTCCACAATTGCTGCCTTGCATTTCAGATAAATGGAGTGGATCCATTGTGTTGTGTTGTTCAAAGTTTACTTTCTATTTTGCTGCTATCGCTAAACAATGTAAGATTTTTTTAAAAATCCTCCCCTCCTTATGCATCCAGATGTGGAAAGCTGTCCTGTATTTAAAGGTCCAAATCCGTCTGGAAATACAAACATGAACAAACAACAAAGGAGACCTACCTTATTGTAGGTATTTCCTCTCAGTTTTCAATTATTCTTTGTGTGTTTTGAACTTCTTTTCTAGTTCCTGTTATTTGTGAAATTGATTCCTCTGCCCTTAGAATGAGTACCACTTCCTCACATGAGAAATTTCCCTGAATCTCAACAAGTGCTACATACCACCTTTTAAATTAGTCTTTTTGAGCAATGTATAGCTCTTGATCTACTCCACTCATTCGTAAATCCCATGAGTGTTTGCTGAGGCTTGTTACTGGTAGTGCCATTATAACCCATCGCAACAGAAAAGTTATTAAATAAATCCAATTGTGCTACAGACCTAACTCATGAGTTGGCTTTAGGATGGCAAGATCTGAGGCAAGTTTCAAAGAAAATACTCTACACTTTATTGTACTGCAGGACAACTACAAAAAATAATGCTAATGAGTGTAAGAATAACATGTTCTTCACTGCGAAGGATAGAATAGTGTTCTTCTTTAATGTCTGTTAAAAATATACCTGACTACAAAAATGCTTTTGTAGATAGCTCCTGTGAATGACAATGGTATATCGGACCCAGTACTGGACTATGTATATTAAAGACTATACTTTATGCAGAGAGAGTTTAGAAATCTTTTTGTGTGTTTGGATATTGTAGGAAAAGGCTTGCAGATAGTTGAACATGTTAATGAAAGCAATTTCTTCTGACACGTGACTGCATGGGATGCGTAGGGGATTCAGTTAATGATAGATCCCCGTCTCTTCACCATCAGTTATCTGCATGTGCACGCATCTCTTGGAGTACCATAGAAGCCTCCCAGCTGTGTTATAAGTGAATTTATGACTTAAATCACCACTACTAAGTCATGTGACTCTATGCACTGGGAAAATGCATCATTTTAGTGTACGTACCATGCTGCAGGCAAATTATGTTCCCATCCTAGTCAGGATGAGTAACCTAAACTAGAGTTGAAATAGTGCTGAAGACAAGGGAACATGGATTTTAACTCAGATTGCCCATTTGAATTCAACTCAGGGATCATTTTTATGTTTGTTGCTGAATTACTTTCAAATTTCCCTGTTCTCTGTTCTCTCTGTTATTTTAACTCAAGGTAGGTAATTCAGTTTTGCAGTTCTGACTTAAGAACACTTTTAATCTGTGGACATAGGAAAATGGGTTAACCTCAGTAAGTGTTTTATATATGACCAGTCTTGTCTACAGATGCAATCGGTTAATTGAAAAGTCTGATGAAGACACATCCACTGTGGGCTTAGTCTGTTGAAGCTGATGCCAGTGCTGTGACAGATTTGCAACAGCAGATTAAAGCTGGATGGATGGAGCTGTTATCATGTCCCACTTGCATTTGCCCTGTCCTGTTAAATGATGCTGTTGTCTCCATGGCAAGGTCTCTGATCCAAAGACAATCAGGTCCTGAACTGGCACAGATTTAGGTCCAGGATGGCAAAGCAAACTGAAGTGTCAGGAGCAGTAATCACTAGGGTTATCCTACATAAATTTGCCACAAGTCTGTCAGACCCCAAAGCAACAAGATGTACTATCCCACTGGAAAACATATAAAACTGTACTATCAAATCGTAGAATCATAGGGGCTGGAAGGGACCTCGAAAGATCATCTAGTCCAACCCCCCTGCCAGAGCAGGGTCACCTAGAGTACATCACACAGGAAGGCGTCCAGGCGGGTTTTGAATGTCTCCAGTGAAGGAGACTCCACAACCTCTCTGGGCAGCCTGTTCCAGTGCTCCGTTACCCTCACAGTGAAAAAATTTTTCCTGATATTCACCCTGAACCTCCTATGCTCCAATTTGCACCCATTACCCCTTGTCCTATCATAGGTCATCACTGAAAAAAGCTTAATCCCATCTTCCTGACACTCACCCCTTACATATTTGTAAACATTGATGAGGTCACCCCTCAGTCTCCTTTTCTCCAGGCTAAAGAGACCCAGCTCCCTCAGCCTTTCCTCATAAGGGAGATGCTCCACTCCCCTAATCATCTTTGTAGCCCTACGCTGGACAAATATTTCCTTAAAGAGGTGAAATGGATACAGCCTGCTGACAATAGAGATTTTGGAATATGAATTAACACGGCTTTGCTGTTTCTATCCTGAAATAACCTGAGAACTAAGTGTGTTCCTGTACAAATACACAGACTCGACATGGGAAATGCAGGACACTGGCATTTCCTTTTCTGCAATAAAGCAAGGAAAACTGAGATGCACCAAACAACTTACAAAACACTTTCATGTCAGTGTGTTGTCTTAGCTTGTGCAGATTCATGGAGTGTTTTATGAACAGAGTTAAATCTTAGAATCATAGAATTGTTTTGTTTGGAAGAGACCTCAAGTCCAACCGTTAACCCAGCACTGACAGGTCACCACTAAACCATGTCCCTCAGCACCACACCTACACACCTTTTGAATACCTCTAGGCATGGTGACTCCACAACTTCCTCAACAGTGTTCCAGTGCTTTAAAACCCTTTCTGTGAAGAAATTTTTCCTAATATGCAATCTCAGCCTCCCCTGGCATAACTGGAGGCCATTGCCTCTTGTCCTATCCCTCGTTACTTGGGAGAACGGACAGACCACCACCTCACTACAACCTTCTTTCAGGTAGTTGTAAAGAGCAGTAAGGTCTCCACCAAGCCTCCTTTTTTCCAGGCCAAGCAACCCCTGTTGCCTTACCTGCTCCCTGTAAATGGCAGTTGTTGAAATGAGGGCTAGGAAAACAAGCATGACTGTGTTTTCTGGCTTCCTTGCATGTGACAGCTTGAACATTATTCCACAATAAGGCCAGGCCTGACTTGTCAGTTCTGTGGCAAACAGTGGGAATGAGAGACATGATGTTCAATATTTACAAATTATTACCCAGGCCATAATTAGGGAGAATGAAACTTGTAAGAAAATTATTACCATTGGGATGCTGTTAATGGTACACAAACACTCAAGACCAATCCTAGTGGGAAGCATCAGCCATAGTATTTGAGGTTGCCAGGCATGCTAGTATGACACATCATTACTAGCCACTTGCAACGGTTGACCAAAGTCCATTTTCTCATCAGTAACACAAGCTGTTGTCTGCTCAGGGATGGAAAAATGAGTACATCATGACACAGGCTTTGAAAATATATCTTACAGAAGGAGTAATCCATCCACAGCTATTGCTTGCTGATAGTTATCACAGGCCAAAGCTTAGAAGTCTTCTGTAGACACATGAAAGACACACTGACACACAAGTCATGAGAAGGTTATAAAAGAATGAACAGCATCCATCATTCAAACCAAGTAGAGAAACAAAAGGATTACTTGTTTTCCTTCTGCAAGTGATAGACAGCAGCTATTTCTTTGACGTGTACTCAAAAAAGTCTATCTGTAGCCTAAGGATTTTGGTTCTAATTCAGCAAAACTCTAAGTGCTTAAGTTCAACTGAAATTACATTTGAGTCTGTGCTAAGGATAACTGGGACTATTGGACCAGTTTGAAGAAAGTGGGACTGAAAGTTTCCTTGCTTCTTCAGGATGTATTCAAGTGAAGTGTGTTTGCAATGACCTGGTCTGGAGGTTGCGAAAAAGCAGCTCTGTTCTGGAGGATGCAGCAGTAGAATGGAGAAAGACCCTGGGTCAAACATGGACAAGAGGAAGCCTCAAGCATCATAGGAGTCTTAATGAGAAACAGTGGTGTTTATATGATGTGAGGATTGTGAGAAAACATAACCTAGAAAAAGGAATGGCGGATTGTACTCAATGTAACTCCTATGTCCTCACTAAGCTATAAATGTCTCACAGTAGAGCACCTGCTTTCTGATTTCAGGCACCCTGAGGAAAGACTCACAGTGTACTGAAGATGTGCATTGTGGGCAACCATCTTTTCTAGAGCTGCCCATAAATCTGAGCCTGAGTTTCCCACAGGTGGAATCAGCAGATTTCTATCTGGGAGGATACTTGAAACACCCTCAAGTGCATATAAAGGAAGACACAATGATGGAGCTCAGATAAGAAAGCAAAGATGACTTGGTTTTAATTTACTGCTCCTATTTCCCTTCCTGCAGTGGTAAAATACAGTACCTGTTATTCCTGGCATGCTTTGCATTACACTGAATCCCACCCTTGCTCTTGCTGTTATGCTTTTCAGTTGGAATCTGACTTGCTAAAAGTCTAAGGTGGAATGTTCAGTCTCCAGAGCACAGACTCAAACCAGCGCTGTTTCACCAAGTGTAGGCAGAGTAGCCTTTCTGAGGATACTGGCCTCACACCCCAAGATGTGGTTTGAGGGGAAGAATAAGTCAGACAGTATTTATGGACCTAAATCCCTCCGCAGTGCATGCTGGTATTTACTGTTAGACAGATAGGGATCCTTTTTTTTTTTTTTTTCAGACATGAGAAGAATAGGGAGGACTGTAAACTGAGGGGCACACTGGGTGATAAATCTATTTAGGAACATATTAAAAACAGAACATAGCACAGAATATGCTGCAACAAAGTAGGTGCTTGTCATGTAACCTTGCATCTTTTTTCCTGTGTTGGTGGTCATCTAACTTTTGTCCCACCTATTGTTTTCTCTCTCCACTGCAATGCCACCTCTGTTATATGGGTTTAAACTCATTGCAGTGAGTGATATACCTGTTTCCTTGTTGTGTCAGGAATAAAGCACTTTTGGAATTTTCTGTTTAATCTAGTATTTGTCAGAACATGTTGACTCGTCAGAAGTGAATCTGCAGGAATGTGTGTATCAGTTTCAGCCATTTCTCTGGTGGAAGTGCTGGCTGAAAGGAGGCGGGTGGTCAGACCAGGCTCCTGCTCCTCCCATTGTGGGGACTTTAACTTGGCACTGGCAAAGGAGAGTCTTGAACATGGTTGTTCTTGGATTGGGTGTGACTTCTGGGTGTTTCACACAAACTTTGAAAGCTCTTGGTTTCATCCCAGCACAGAGCAGGAAAAAATCTGTAATAGCAAGAAATTTCAGAAAGTGAGAAAACTGTTTCCTGCCCTATACAATAATAGAAGTCAGCGCTCTGTGTACTGGGGCTATTTTCTAATTATAACAATATCCCTGCTTTTTTTTCTTTTTGTTTTCTTTTAAACTTAAATCCACGTTTGATTCATTTCCAGGATTCTGTTATCACTAATTAATATCAGAAAATGTTGTTGATTTGAAGGAAGACCTTAATTTCTCAATACCAGACGTGTGACTTGTTCTTACCAGCTAATACTTGCAAATAGCCTGTGTTTCTGATTTTTATCCCCAGCTCTTGATCATGATTCTTATCAGATAACAGGAGGAAGAACAATTCTTTGTTTCTAACACCTATTATTTTGTGTAATGAATGAGGTAAGCCACAGAATGAGTTCAGTGGATACTGATATAAAGCACCACAAGGAATGCAGGAGACTTACTGATGGATTGTTTTAACCAATCTTGTGAAAACATGGAATTTATACACAGCTGAAACAGCTCTGGTCTATAATCGTCTTTCCTTTTTGCTTCAAGTCCTAATGAAATAAAGTCAGTACATAGTCCTGTTATTGGTTTGTAATTGTCAGGGTTGACTATTTAAATCCTTTCAGGGATTAGCAATAAGTGCTTAACTATACTCAAACTAGAAGTATTTTCCCAAAGTATGTGATCATATGGCTGTTAGAATACATAATTGTTTTCTCCATGAAGAAGCTAAATCTGGCTTAACAACTGTGTCATGACATTAACAGAAAATGCCTGTTGTGACAGAGTATGGTGTGGACACTGCACTGAAACGCTCATAACCACAGTTCATTTAATTGATCTTCCAAAGGGGTGAAATATCACACTAGTCATCTGCCTTTGGTTTTTCAAGCCACATCAAACAATTGTGTGGAGAAGTGAAAAAAAAAAAGAAAAGAAAAAGAAAAGTGCTAGGTTGTTTGATTTCATCAGTAAATGGCTGTAGGTCACTTGATACCCTTTTGTTTACAATACAGTGATATGCCTGTGTCTTGTAAAGGTTCACCAGAGTGACTTACTGCTGCGGTACGAGGCCTAAAATAAAACTTGCACATCAGGCACCACATGATGCATAAAATACTCTGACAATATAATACAAGGCCTTGTCAACACTAGGGAAAATGACTATTCCAAGTAGAGCTGGCCGAAAGAAAATATTCTTTTTTTTTTTCAAACTGGGCCCGTATGACAGAGAGTGATTTGGGGAGCTGGAGGGACAGAGAGGGAGGGGCTTCTTCCTTTGGTCTGGTGGAGACAAGTCTCTTCCGTAGTTAATCAAAAATGCCAAATTCCACCTCAAACTTTCATATTACTTCATGTCTTTTCTATTTCTTATTTTTGAGCAGCTGTGCTAAGAACTGCCTCAGCCCCTTGGGGAACTTGTCAAATAACTTATATCCACACATTGGAGTGCTACAACTGCTTTTTGTGCAGTTGTGTCCTGAGTGTCCTGAGCAGATTTGCCTTCAGCTGCCTGTGCGCCATCTTGTTCTAAACTGTATCAGTGATATGGTTTAATGCCAGTGTGCAGAATGCTGCTGTAAACCCACCGAGGTGTCTTGCAAAATTCATCAGAAGAATCCTTGTGTGAATTGTTCTAAAAGCAGTGAAATGGGTACCCACAAAGAACAGTAACCATACCAGTTTCTAGCACAAGATTGACACTAAGTGAGATCACAACACTTCTTAAACTTGAAATAGTTCAGCTAATACATGCAGCCTAGAAACAGATTTCTGTTGACTGATAAACTGATGTTTTAGTATAAGAAATATAACCATGCTTTCCTTTAAATATATTTTGACAGATTAAATCTCTGACAATGAGGCCTATTACTGCATATCCTTCTGGGTTTATTGTATTCCTGTTTGCCTTGCTGCAGAGGAGCCACGGACAATGCAAAGAAGCAGCTAAAATATCAGAGATGAATTTGAGTGTAAAATACGATCTTCCCAACTTCGTCGCAGAAACACCGATTCAGAATGTAGTTTTGTACAAACATCACGTTTATATTGGAGCAGTCAACAAGATCTATGTACTAAATGAAACTCTCCAAAACATTTCTGTGTACAAAACTGGGCCCATTTTGGAGAACCCTGACTGTGCGCCCTGCGAAGACTGCAAAGATAAAGCAAATTTATCTAACAGCGTATGGAAGGATAATGTCAACATGGCACTGCTCTTAGAAACTTATTATGATGATCAGCTCATCAGCTGTGGTAGTGTGTCTGGAGGCATCTGCCACCGTCACATCATTCACCCTGACAACCCTGCTGACATTGACAGTGAGGTGCACTGCATGTATTCACCCCGGGCGGATGGAGAAGCAGATAATTGTCCTGACTGCGTTGTAAGCACTTTAGGAACCAAAGTTTTGGTGACTGAAAAGGACAGGTTTGTCAACTTCTTTGTTGGAAATACTGTGACATCTACATTTCGAGCTCCCCACGTGCTGCATTCAATATCAGTTAGAAGGTTAAAAGAAACACAGGATGGTTTTGAATTTCTGACAGATCAGTCTTATATAGATATCCTCCCTCAGTTCCGTGACTCATATCCCATTAGGTATGTCCATGCCTTTGAAAATGATCACTTTGTCTATTTTCTGACTGTCCAGAGAGAATCTCTTGACTCCCAGTCTTTTCATACTAGAATTATCCGCTTCTGCACTTTAGACTCAGAGCTGCGTTCTTACATGGAAATGCCTCTTGAGTGTATTTTTACCGAAAAGCGGAGAAAGAGGTCCATCCGAAAGGAGGTATTCAACATTTTGCAAGCTGCCTACGTAAGCAAGCCCGGTGCAGCTCTAGCCCACGAAATGGGCCTTGGGTTGAGCGATGATATTCTCTATGGTGTTTTTGCACAAAGCAAACCAGACTCTTCCGAACCAACAAACAGATCTGCTGTCTGCGCCGTCTCCATGCGAACCATCAACGAGTTCTTCAACAAGATTGTCGACAAGCAGAACATGAAGTGTCTCCAGCACTTTTATGGGAAAGAGAGCAAATACTGCTCCAACAGGGTAAGCGACAATTACTTTCTTACATTTTGGGATGCTGGTTCTCTCCCTCCCTTTTCCATTGCCAGGTAGCTCTCCCTTCAGTTTCTGTTATAAAATTTTAAGTCCCTGATCATTTTAGATTACTTAGCATTGCTGGTGATTCATCTCTGTAAGGATTAGTTCCTGTAAATTGAGTGTGAAAATCACTGAGGTCCTTATGGTGCTAAAAAAGTATTGGTAGAAGCAGGGAAAAATTCTTTTGTTGTTGTTGTTTATTTGTAAGTAATTATTTCTGTTGAGAGACTGTGATGCAGCTAAATGGAACATTTATGCAGTTCTTTCTTTCAGTATTTCAAAAAAAGTATTCATTAACATTCATATCTACGTACACTGAGGAGTCCCTGAAAATATCACTCATATTTTAAACTATGTTAATGCTGAATCACTGCCCTCCATAGAAAAAAAAAATGAAAGAGCTGGTTTGGAACATGCCATGAAGAGCCAGATTGTAATACAGTTACTCATGCTTGATACAGAAATGGTTCCACTGAAATCAGTTTTCTTAATGAAAGAAGTGTCTGTGAAAAATGTATCTGAATGAGGATACTGGTGGTCTTGGATGGGAGGGTTGCCTTCCTGTACACAGTCTGTTCAGGTGGCTGCTTCTCTCCCATTGTCTGAAATACTGTGAGTGAATGAAACACAGAAGTTATTCCATCACTTCTTGCCAGGGTCTGTGCTGGTGTCAGCTCTTGTAAAGGAAATACAGAATCTGGGAATCAAGTACTTTTAACATTTATTATGAAACACAGAAATCATAAAATGCTGTGGGTTGGAAGGGACTTGAAAGTTCATCTAGTTCCAACCCCCCTGCCATGGGCAGGGTGACCTCCCCCTTGATCAGGTTGGGCAAGGCCACATCCAACCTGATCTTGAACACTTCCAGTGATGGACCATCCACAGCTTGCCTGGGCAACCTGTTCTGGTAACTCAACACCTTCAGAGTGAAGAACTTTGTCCTAATTTCTAATCTAAATCTACCCTCTTTCAGTTTGAACCCATTACTCTTTGTCCTGTCACTACAAGTCCTTCTTAAAAGTCCCTCCCCAGCTTTCTTGTAGGCCCCTTTCAGATATTGGAAGGCCACAATATGGTCTCCTCTGAGCCTTCTCTTCCCCAGGCTGAACAACCCCAGCTCTTTCAGCCTGTCCTTGTAGGAGAAGTCTTCCAGCCCTCTTATCATCTTCAGAGCCCTCTTCTGGACCTGCTCCAACAGGTCCATGCCCTTCTTGTGCTGGGGGCTCCAGAGCTGGACACAGTATTCCTGGTGGGGTCTCACCAAAGCAGAGCAGAGTGCCAGAATCACCTGCCTCAGCCTGCTGGCCACGCTGCTTTTGATACAGCCTGGGGTACGGTTGGCTTTCTGGGCTGCACTCACACATTGTTTGCTTGTGTTGAGCTTTTCATCAGTCACCAAGTCTTTCTTCTCAGGACTACTTTCAATCCATACTCTGCCCAGCCTGTATTTTTGCTTGGGATTGACCTGACCCAGGTGCAGGACCTTACACTTGGCCTTGTTGAACTTAATGAGAGGGGCAAGGGTCCACCTCTCAAACTTGTCAAGGTCCTTCTGGAAGCATGTCGATCACACCACACAGCTTGGTGTCATCTGCGGGCTTGCTGATGGTACACTCAATTCCACTGTCCGTGTCACTGTCAAAGATGTTAAACAGCGTTGGTCCCAGTACCAGTCCCTGAGGAACACCAGGCTTGAGGAACAGCTCAACCTGCATTTGGAGATGGATCCAACATGCCCCATTGTTGGGATGGCTTGGGGTGAGGATGGGAACTGCAGGCGTCTATCAACCAAATACCACCAGAGTCCTCCTCAGCACTGCTGCCAAGTGCAGACCATCACGATGTAGTGCTGGCACATGCCTCGGTTGGAGGTGGTTGCTTCTTGCATAAAAGAGAAAAGCTGCTTATCACTGCCAGAAGTGGTGTGGGGAGAAACATCCGTTACAGAGCTGCTGTAGCTTCTCCTCAGTAGCAAGAGTGTGGTCAGAGGTGGGGTCCAACCCATTCTAAGCATCATCACAACACCCTCAGCATTCAGGTGGCAACGGCTTATTGCAGGCTCCAGGTGTTCAGCACAGAGGTAGGCATGGCCATCCAATGCTGATACAGCAACCACAACAGATGCAGCATTTTATTCCCTTTTTTATGGGGAAAAGGAATTTTTAGGAACTAAAAGAAAGTTAGCAAACGTTCAGCACAGTGTCTTCTTATCTTTCCTCGCTGTGTTATTGCCGTCCTCATTTTTCATTTCAGGTCTTAATATTTTTTCTTTCATTTTTCAGTTTTTTATGAACGTTATTCTTCTGTGAAAGTACTCTTTTCTTTATTCCTGGGGTATTTTATTTGTGAGTGACTGTCTTTAAAGCTCATGGCCTTTAACTTATCTCATTCTGTACTTGCCTATACACCCATTTAATAAGGTGATCTTTTCATAGAAAGTTATACCATTAAAATATTGACAGCATAATTTGCCACTTTTCACATGCTGGGAGGTTCTTTCCTGTTTCAAAAGCTTTTCCAGGGTCTGCTGCTGCTTTGCATATCAGAACTGAATGTCTTATACTGCAGACGGTTTATTATAGTTGCCTGTTTTTGAGAAATGTCATCAGAACTCTGATTTCTGCTACATTAAATTGATAAAGGGAAAAATGTTTCTGTGATTTCTTGTAGTTCCTTTAAGTGGCATAAAGGCAGTCAGAAATTTTTGTCCTGATTGTTTGCTTAACACTGAAATATCAAGACTGTCAGGCTTTGCCAGTCCATTTCATTTACTTTATTCCAGAGCACTCATTAAGGCTCCAATTAAAAGTGTCCTGTGAGGTTTTTTCTGGTTTCAGATGGCCAAAAAGATTGGCAACAATTTGTCAAACATCCTTTATACACCTGTTTTTCTCAGGTGTGTAAAATAGACCTGCAAGGTCAGAAGATGAAGGAAGGAAAGGAGGAAAAGCACATTATTTCTTATGTTTGCATCAGGAATGTCAATTATGGTTTTCCTCGATTTTGCTGGAGTTAAAATTTTTTTAAAAAGAGACCCAAACCCCTCACCTCTTCTTAGGTCCTTTTTTGTACATTATAAAAACATACGTAAAGGCATAATCCATTTTTCCCTTTTTGTAAGTCACCTTCAACTTAAAAGAAAGCCTTTATAAACTGTGAGAGTTTGTCAGAGTTTATTTTGGCAAAATTGAAACCTTGCTTTTTGTAATGTAGCCAGGATGATCTTTCTCTTTGATGTTGAAAGAATGAAACCACAGACCACTGATGCAAGTGAAAGGCACTGACCACTGTGAGATTAAGTCATAGGACAGTGAAAACAGTACAGCAGTGGATATGGTATACCACTAACTTCAACATTAAAAAGAAAAATGAGCCTTCAGCAATGTTTGCGAGGGAGTGCTATCTGATAATTTACAGTTAGAGTCTGATTGATGAAGGCCATTTCATGTGGCCCAAAAAAGTCCCACAGGACAATTGTACATAATTTTGTTGGGCTTCAGATAGTTGATCTTTTCAAGTGGCTGTTCCTCAGGACTGTTTAGTCTGAGGCTGCTAAAGGTAGAATTAGACCAAAATAAACCAGAATAAAACATCCAAACCACTTCCTCAACACGTTCTTCTCAGATTTTAAGCATGAAAAAAAAAAATCCTTCAACTCATCTTGATGTGGCGGACAAAATTTGTTAGTTTTTAGCCTTGTACCCTAAAGGAGTGAAGTTTATGTGATCATGCTATTGTATGCTTGTCTTTGTTAGTTGTCCTGACAACCTCAGCTATAAGTAATCTTAAAAATGTGAATTCGGGTGTGAATCCAGAGACAGATCCAATATGTGCTCAGGCTATGGAAACTGATGAAGTTTAGGGAGCCCCTCTATAAACATCAGAAGGGACCCAAGCAGGTATTGTGCACCCATGGGAAAAGTCTCCATCAGAGCTTAGCTGGACAGCAAAGTCAACCAACCACAAGATATAAGTCCAGACACAACTGTGCTTCACTAATTCCAGTGCTCATGGAAGACATTATGAAATCAAAATAAAGCATTTGCAGTTGTGTTTAAGTGAAACATATTAATCCAAAGCCTGGGCTTACTGAAAACAGGGTTAGGAAAAGTGAATTCAATGGCACATCTGATTGATATCAGATGTACCTCAGTGGAGCTGTGACCAGTTAGCACTTCCTAATAATTTCCTTCAGTGGAGAGCTAGCTATCACTTCAAATGACAGCAAGGAGGAAACAGAACTGGCTTTGAATTAAATGAAAAATTTGGAGTCATAGTAAAGGAGTTTTATAGCCTGAGTCAGGACAAAGATATGTGAGAGGTTGCTGCTGTGGAGGGTTTTGAATCAGTGTTCAGGAATCTTCTCACCCACAATGAAGAGAAAACTGGATGTAGGCTTTCAGCAGGGTTTCTTTGGTCACAGTTAGTCACTATCAGTGTTGGTGTGTTACTTCTTAAAGCAGAGGAGTGCTTAGATGAGGAGACAAGTGCTGCTTACATTTGCAGACAGAATCCAGTAGTGTGCACATCTATCATGGATTAAATGTGATTCTACAAATGAGGAGGATGGTTTGAGTTTAGCCTTGACAATATCAACTGTACATTTCAATTGTCATGAGTTAGATCATGATCTCAGAGGCTTGGTTTAGCCTTTCTGAATCTCTTGTGTGCTAAACAACTGTGAGCCCAGTTGTCCTCTGATCCTAACTTCAATTGCTTGATTTCCGTGGAAAAGCACCTCTAAAAATTAAATCCAAATTCAACTCTGTAAAGGTAATGTGGCTTTGTTTCTTTGTAGGTAAGTTCAGGTAAAAGCCTAAAGTACTCCATTCGCCTACAGGACAAGAGAAATCCACAGACAGGCTTTTGCCACCATTTTCCCAACAAGTGTCCTAAGGCAAGACAAAGTGGTTACAACTCCTGTCAAATGAAAGGCACAAACAGAAGAAAGTGAAATGAAAACAGAAAATCACCAAAACAAAAGATAAAGTGACAGTAAAATAAACACATGGTGATGCTTCTTTATTACCATTACACACATGATAGATGAGTAAAATTGGGTTATGCTTATATTGTAATGGAAGAAAATAATTGCTGCCTTCTGTCAGGAAACCACAAAAGCACTTATTGATCTGTCATCCTAAGGGTATGTCTAGGAATATTTAATAAAATAAACAGAGACAAATAACTCTTTTGAGGCCCTGTAACCGTAATATCCCACACCATTTAGCTTAAAAAATTTTGGCAGGTTTAAAAATAACACCACATCTCTCTGATTAGGAAGGGTTGATATGGCTATTTAGATAATCTCACAGTGTGGATGAAATGTTTTTTATATTGTGAGTAGAGTGTGCCCGAATATTTACCCTAAACGTCAGGCACCAGAATCTGTTGGATTGGTTCAGTCATTTATTCCTCTGGAAATGCTCTTTCACATGGCATACAGCACTCTGCCTGGGCACAAAGCCTTCTTCCATCCATACAGATTGTGTGCAAGCTTCTCTATGGGAGTCCGACATCTCAGAAGAATAAATGAAGAGGGACTAAGTCATGGGCAGTGTGCACTGACACCATTTAAACCAGATCCTCATTGGAGATCCTGTACAGTGGAGTGCAAGGCAGGGTGTGCTCCCCACCCAGCTGCCCTCCACCATTAGGTATGTGGCCATCTACTCACCTGACCATGCAACTCCAGACTAGGGCAAATAGCATGGCATAAGGGATCCCAGGAAGAGTCTGAACTCCAGTTAAGCTGCATACGAGGAAGGCATGGGTGTGGGTATGGGTATGGGTATGGGGAGAAATACGGGTATGTAGCAGGTATAGTGTGAGCATAGGTATGGGTATGGTTACTTCAGGCTGGTCCAGTTTCAGCAGACACATAACTGTAGAGGTAAGGGCTGTTCTGGGACTGGCCACATGGACACCATCACAATGGAGTTCCCCTCCCTGGAGGTGTTCCAGGCCAAGCTGGATGAGGCCTTGAGCAATCTGGTCTAGTGGAGAGGCATCTCGGCCCATGGCTGGAAGGTTGGATTAGATGATCTCTAAGATCCCTTCCAACCTAAGCCATTTTAAGGTTCTATGAAGACAGCAAGGCAAGGAAAAAGCCAGGTCAGAGAGTTTCTTTGAAAAATAACACACCACCCTGAGTGGTAGATACCTTGACAGACTCTTCTGAGCCCCAGGAACTATGGAATTTGGGGGCATACTGTTAGTCCTCCAGTGCTGCAAAAAATGCAGTTTTCCTTCTCCTGATGTCCAGTTAGGGGCCTGTTTCTGCCTCCCTGTGCTGCTGCTTGGTGTTTTATCATCTTCTTGGTGAAAGCTGGATTCCTCTGTGAAAAACTGGTATCTGTTAAACTACCATTTTCTGCAAAGGGCACTACTTTATCAGCCAGAGTTACTAATAATGTTCCATTTCCAGACTTTTTAATCAAATTCATCTGCTGAAAGCAGGGTTCCCTATTGGTTATTAGTGTGGGAGAGTGACTGCTTTTATCCAGAATTGCACAGAAATCATTTCAGCCGGAAATGTATTTTTTTTATTAACATGGATAACTGGTTATGTGGTTTATATGTCTCAGGGTTTCCTTAGGCCCTAAATAATTCTAAAGACTAGAACCAAACAAAGTAATTTTCTTATCCTATGCAACTTTGCAAATTTGAAAACCTTTGCAGACCCACAAGAAGAAATGTCCAAAATGTAGACTAGCAGGTCTGTAACATTAAAGGCACTCATTGGAGATGTGTAATATTCAGATCAAAGCCTCTTTTCTTGGGCTGAGACCAGATTCTATCACTCCTTTGCCCCAGGTTAAGTTCCTGTCTAGTCTGCTGGTGGCTATTCTGCCATGGGACTGCATCAGCTCCTCCTGAAAGATCTGCTTGGATTTCTTTATAAAGAATTCCATGCTCCAGAGAAAGAGAAACTGATTCTGCATGCAGATTTAAGTCCTGGATTCATCCCACCTGGCTTTGGTAGGTAGTTGAGACATCTAAATAAGCAATGAATTTTCCTAAGGTTCTGATGCCAAATGATGGAGAGACACATAAATCCTGACAAAGCAGACATCTGCCTTTCAGCTCACTCAGCACCAACCCTACCTCAGCAGTTTCTTTACTTACTCTTCTTTTTCTGACTCAGGTCCACATATTGTCATCATTATTGCTCACTAAAGCAACAATAATTATTGTCCTGGAGAGTGTGGTGTTACTTGGGCTTTCTAGGTGGCATGTGGGTTTCTGATCTCAGACAGCTTTTGCATCAGAGTGGAATTACTCCTCGTTTCCAAACGTACTAGTAAAACCAGAGTCAAAGCCCACAGTAAATTAAAAAAAAAATACTGCTAAGGAAGAAGGTCTGTGGCTTAAATAGTTCAGAAAAACAAGTGTAGGTCTATGGAGTGAGTGAAAACAATGAAATGTTAGGGAAGGAATGATCTTGGGGGAAGTGGTAATGAAAGCTTCATTTCCTTAAGGCAGATATTACCCTGCTTTTACACAACCTGTGGAAATTAGAGCAAATCACATGGTTTTCTCCTGCTTTCTGGACTCCTTTATATCCCAGATGTCTCTTGCACCACTGTTTTGGCTAGACGTGCAGTTGTTGTGCAATATTATCTTGGAATAAGAGTATCCACACTCAGCATTATCTTAGGATAACTAGTCTACTTGGAATTCATAGCTTTTCTATTGCATCACAGCTTCCATGTAAATAAGGACTTCTATGAAAAATGCACCTGATGTACACAATAAATGTACAGCAAAACTACTTTCATCAACACAAAATCTTCAATGCATTATTTTATTTCTTCAGAATGTGTAATTAGTCAACACCTGTCCTTTGATAATATGTATAGTGAGTTAAATTAATATAAGGGAAATCAGCAAAATACAGAGATTACTTAGGTCCATTTTATCTGCTGAATCAATAGGATTTACTTAGTGCTAATGCACTAACCAGATTATGAGAACTAATGCAGCACTATTCAAAGACAAAAGCAAATGACTCTTTGAATGATCTTGACAATAGAACATGTAATCATCTTAATTTGTATTAACTAATTACATTTAACATGGATGTCTTTTTACCTATTACCTTAAGTGGAGCATCAGTACAGTAATTTCCTTCCCCCCTCTCATTTTAGCAGTGAAGAAGATCAAAGCAACAAGTATTAAGAGTTAGTGGGATGATACTATGTAAAATTCTGCATCAATGGAGTTCTTTAAAAAAATTCTCTTTCTCTAGGGGTCATAAAGATTTGTGTAATCTTTCCATTGACTTTAGTAAGTTCTAGAACAAGTCCTTGAAGTTGAAAGTGTAGCTTAAAGGTAATTAATCCTTCAGTAATTCTCTCTAAATTTTTCCTTATTTTGCAACAAGTAGTACCTTGAAGGTTTTTTTTCCTGTGTAACTTGGACCATCTCCAGGCAGTAGCAACACATAGTAGTGGCCACTGCATACTCAGGATTGCTTGACTGTTTCCATCTTAAAGGACTATTTCCAGCTGCTTGCTTTTTCTTCACGTCTCCTACTTTGCAGTTGAGATTTGAAAAGTTTATTCTCGGAAAGGGAACATACTTCTGTATTTTGCAAAAAAAAAGAAAAATTTTTAGTTGTTTTCAAATACATGTGGGATATTGGGAAGAGGAGGAAGGTAGAAGAGGGAAACAATTATTTGTTTAAAACAATAAGAGGAAAAAAATATTCTATATTTTAGAGTAAAGCTTCAGTGCCTCAGCAGAAATTCTTAGAAATAGGAGAACACAGTCTGCTGCCCCAGGCATATTCAGTTCTCCATGAATACTGAATGGAGTTCACAGCACTTAGATCCTCAAAGTACCTTCCACTGATAGAATAGAATCA
>NW_008614667.1:365-2619 GCF_000691845.1 Merops nubicus | reverse complement strand
TGGGAGCACCCCGGCAGTGCTGGGCCTGCGGCACGGCCCTCGGCTCCCCCATCCTCTGCCTGTGCCCTCCATCAGGTCTGCAGCCTTCCCTGAAGCTGCTGCTCAGCCGGTGCCATGTCTCCTGCAAAGGTAGTTTGGACAGCGGGCAGCCCGCGAGTGCGGCCGTCCGTGCCGCTCTGTGAGGACAGCCTGCGCCAGCCCTGCCCCGCGGGCCCCTTGCTCTCCATCCTAGGAGGTATCTGCAGAGCCCTGGCTTGTGCTGGAGCTGATTCCAGGCAGGGAATTCCTCGCATGTAGGCTGCACAGCTGGTGATCCCAGGATCTTCCCACAAGGACCTGGGTGTTCGCTGAGCGTGATTTACGTGAAGCCTTTTTTTGTCCCTGCTGTGTCTCCCGCAGTCCGCTGTGGAGCCGGGTGTGTCTGTGTGGCAGGCGCCCTGCTCACCAGGGCAGGAGGCGCTGGCGTGGCACTGGAAATCACTCCGTGTCCCTGCCTCTGTCTGTCTGGTGCAGACAGTGTTGCAGCTTCTGTCCTGGAAATGGCTTGTGGGGCTGAGCTGGGGGCACAGCACGTGTCTTTGGAGTGGTGAAGGGTGGTGTCAAGGCAGGGGAAGCTCAGCTTGGAGCAGGGGTGTGCTCATACCTTCCTTCACAAGGTAGTTGTCAGTTGTGTGCTTGAGGCCCAGAAGCAAGCTGACAGGAAGTAGTGAGCAAAAGGCTGTGAGGATGGTGGGTGTTCTAGCAAGGCCTGGCCTGGAGCAGGAGACGCAGAAGCTGCATGTGGCCTCACTGGAAGAGGATCTTCAGCTGTGATTTCTGGTTGTTCACATGGAGATCATGACTTTGTATCATGTCATTCGTTGCTGCCCGGAAGGATAGGCAGGGTCTGGTAGCTTGGGAACTGGGGCCAGGGTTCAGAAGAGAATTTGGTTTTCTTTTCAATGTGAGGGCAGGCGCCGTCAAACAGAGCCCCAGAGGGCTCTGGCAGATCAGTTGCCCCTTGATTTCCTGGTCCCGGGCTGGAACACTGCTGTGTTACGTGCTTTAGGTGAGCAGGAGCTGCTGCTGTCAGCTCTAAGGACACTAGGTTTTGGAGTTCCCTTTCTATTTAGGAGCCAAACAAGAGGGCCCCTTTTTGTGCTTTGCCTCATGTTAAGGAGTTCATGTGGCTCAGTTTTAAACTGGAACTGTGACAGCTCGTCTTCTGCAAGACATACACTTTGCTGCAACCCCGTCCCACGTGACCCTGAGAAACAGCCTCCAGCTCCTGTCCATATACGGACCTTCATGCAACGGTGCAAAGTCTGCTGAAGCAGCTCTTGCAGAACATCTGTGAGCCTTTGGTTTGGTGGGACTTCCCTGGAGGAGGGTCTTTGCTCTTTGGTGGTAGCACTGAGGGCGCATCCCCCACGCAGGCCCTCGGGGGACGCTGCCGCTGGGACGTGGTCGCTGCCAGAGTGTGTGCATTGCACTTTCAGTTCTTCATGCACTAAAATAGAAGTGCTTGCTTCCCTTCTGCATACTGTGTGGAGGCAGGACGCAGACCTAGGCGCTACTGGGTCCTCTTATCAATGGCCTTGAGTTGCACCAGAAGTTTGGGTTGGATATTAGGAGAAATTTCTTCCCTGAAAGAGTTATCAAGCACTGGAACAGGCTGCCCAGGTGAAGTGCTGGGGTTTAAACCTCAAGCCTGGAATGAGGGTTGGCATATGGATGATGGCCACAACCAGGCAAGAAAGACCCTCCTGATTGGTGTTCACCCAGGGTCTGGCCAGCCCGGGGTGGAAACTGATGAGGAGATCACCACCAGGTGCCCCCACCTTCCACATTAACTTGGAGGTGGGACAGGAAGCCACCTCAATAAGAGCTGACTCTGCTGACAGGGGGGGTTGGGAGGTCTGTCTATGCAGGGTCTGTGCTGTGTGGGGACTCTGGCTATCAGAAGGGCTTCCCGACTCCTCATGGAAAGTGGAGCTCCCAGGATGGCAGGGCCAGAACATGAAGGTGTCTCTGAGTCCCTGCTATGTAACTGGACTCATGGCCTGGCTGCTCCCATCTCCCATGGCTCAGCTTCTCGGCCAGCTCACTCCCTTCTTCATGTCCACTGCGGTGAGTGAGTGCAGTGACTTGTTCTTCCCTCTGGTTGACCAGCACTTTGGATCTTTGGGGTGTGGTGTGGGAGTGAAGGGAGGAGTTTGGCTGCTGGTCTGCCCATTAAGGATAATATCATTCTATGTTGGGCAAGCAGTCAGAA
>NW_008614667.1:0-298 GCF_000691845.1 Merops nubicus | reverse complement strand
AGTCGAGTTGGTAGAGTTAGGTTGATGGTTGGACTTGATATGGGAAAGTCTTTTCCAACCTAAATGATTCCATGATCAGCTCTGTCCCTTGCTCATACCACTGGAGAGTATGCCTGTGTCCTGCGGGCGCTGCTGTTGCCTGTGCTGGAGCAAGCACGTTGGTGAGAAGCAGAGCTGTCCTGGGCACAGGCCCCTGCACGGGGGCACCGCGGCGGTCAGGGGAGCAGCAGTGGGGCAGGCACACGGGACCCCGGGGGCTGCCCCACCGGAGGTCATGTCTCGGCGCTGGCTTGTGCCG
>NW_008614666.1:2519-8356 GCF_000691845.1 Merops nubicus | reverse complement strand
CAGGCCGGCTCTGCTGGGGTGTTCCGTGCCAGTGTCCTCCAGTGCCCCACGGGGGCTGCTCAGCTGGCAGCGGCCTGATGGGGGTCTGGAGAGCAGCCCTGCCGAGGAGGACTCGGGGGTGCCGGGGGTGAGGAGCTGGCCAAGAGCCGGGCCTGGGCGCTCGCAGCCCAGCAGCCAAAGGCAGCCTGGGCTGCACCCCCGGCAGCGTGGGCAGCAGGGCAGGGAGGGGGTCCTGCCCCTCTGGTCTGCTCTGGGGAGACCCCCCTGGGGTGCTTGGGCAGCTCTGGAGTCCTCAGCACAGCAGAGAGAGAGACCAGCTGGAGCAGGGTGATAGGATAAAAGATAGATGTGTCTTTACAAATAATATTTTGGAAGATGGTGAGGACTTTTGTACTTATGTTTTAACTGCAATATATATATCCTAATGCAATATGCAGGCATAGTATAGCAGCTTTGCAAGAGGGTGTGGCTTTAACGAAGGCAGAGCTTGCAGGTATAGTATAGCAGCTTAACAGAAGGGTGTGAGAGGCTTTATGGAAAACAAGGACAAAACCCGATTGTCACCATGAACTGGCAATTTTGCTAACTTTGGTGGCATTAGTGCGCATGCTTAATAAACTCATACATAGTAACTTCTCCTCCCAGGGGAGGCATAAGGTGAAGTTAATGACACATGCAATGCCTGATGTGAAGGGGGGCACATGTTGAGGGGGACATGTAGGACGCATACCGGGCAGTCTGTACACTCTGAGTACCTCAGCCAATGGGGAAAGGAGGAGGGAAATTTGCGGCTGGGAAATTAGGATAAAAAGGGGGCTGTGTCCCCCAGCAAAACTGAGAGACCCCACTGGGTTATGCCTGTGGACTCTCCCTTTATTCAAATAAAGTGTTTTTACAGGACTCCTCTGTCTGCCATTGGAACATTGACCTCTGGCAACGGCATTTTCTGCACAAGGGCCAGAGGAGGCCACAAAAATCAGATGAGGTCTGGAACCCTCCCTGCTTTGAGGCCAGGCTGAGAGAGTTGGGGTTGTTCAGCTCTGAGAAGAGAAGGCTCCAGGGAGACCTTGTTGCAGCCTTTCACTACTTAAACGGGGCCTAGCCAAACAATAGGGACAGTCTTTTTAGCAGGGCCTGTTGTGACAGGACCAGGAATGATGGTTATAAACTAAAAGAATGGAATTTAGATAGAAGGAAGAAATTTTTTATACTGGGGGTGGTAAAACACTGTCCCAGGTTTCCCAGAGAGGTGATAGATGCCCCGTCCCTGGAAACATTCCAGGTCAGGTTGGACGGGGCTCTGAGCAACCTGCTCTAGTTGCAGATGTCCCTGCCCATGGTAGGAGAGTTGGAACTGGGTGATATTTAATGTCCCTTCCAGCCCAAACCATTCTGTGATTCTCTCCAGCAGCTCTGCCTGTGTCCCCACAGACATATCCTCAGCAGACAGTGCTGCGATCTCCACTCTTAACCATTTTTGTCATACTGATTATACATAAGATAAAGATGTCAGCTTTGATTCACAGCTTAATGGCTCTAAGACAGTATGGTAATTTATACAAGGCTTGCTGAAACCTCCTGCTTTTCCCTTTTATTTCACCAGATCCTGCTAGTATTGGAGGAAGAAGCCAGTGTTTCACACATGGAGTTGCTGTACTCGGTCATGTAAGGAGATACTTCCCTTGACAATTATCAGTGTTAGTGATATGAAGGATCTTATTTACATCTTCCTTTATTCTGGTGTGCATGTGCAGCCCTGGGACTTTGGCAGTGAAACACAAACCATTTCCAAGAATATTTGGAGCATGTGTAAGCAATATTTTTTACATCTAGAAAAATCCAGGTTTAGGGCTATGTGATACGAAACTGGAGCTGGAGTTTCCAGTTCTGTACATGTTCTGTAAATGTTCATAAGCCGGTGGAGGTACAGGGGCTCCAGCTGCAGGGGACAGATGGGGTCTTCTGCTGTTGCTGGTGTAATGGGGAAAAAAGCAGAACTCAGAGGGATCCCAGGCCTCTGAAGTCCTGGGTTTGATATCTTTGCTCACATACCTGCCTTCCACAGCAGAAAGTTTTTGGACTCCCAGAGTATCCACTGAGCTAATTAGTCTAGTCCCATTAAGCTCTGCTGGGCTTTCTGGCCTAAAAGGGCTTGGTGAGCTCCCTGGCTACAGCACAGAGCTGGGGCCTTTCCCATATTTCAGATTGTACCTCTTCAAGGCAGACCCTATGACCCTGCTTTTCTGTGGTCCATGGTAAAGCGGGAATGTAAATGCCTGGCACTGTGCATTCCAATCATGCCCCTTCCAAACAAATATTTTGCCAATGCCCTGAGTCCCTGTGGAAGAAGACAAGTGGAGGCAACACAGTGAATGAAACTGGAGCACAAAGATTTTCTTCTCTTACAGTTTTATTGCACTTCAAAAAAAAAAAAATAGCATCTAGGATGTGACATAACGTGGGAAATGGGGCAGGAAGTGCCTGCCTTCAGTTCCCACAACAGCTGTTCTGAAGGATTTGTAAGGCTGATCCTAAGAGACCGTGTCTTCCTCCTCCTCTTCCTCCTCCTCCTCCTCCTCCTTCTTTGAAGTGTGGAATTCGTAGATGACAGCACAGATGCCAGCCAGCCAGGCCGCCACGGTGCCAGCAAAGAATATGCAGAAGCCAATGAGACACAGGAAGATGTAGTCTTGCTTGTGCAGCTGGGTCAGGCAGCTGAGGCGGAGCTGTGCCTCCACCGCAGGCACCTCCAGGGCCCGCAGGCCCTCTGGGCTGTGGCAGGTGATGTTCTCAGCGTCTGCGGAGGGAAAAGCAGAAGCAAGGCTCTCTTGCCTGTGTCTTAAGCATTCATTAACAGGGGTCCTGCCAGAAAAATGATGGAGGAGTTTGCTAAACTCCTAAAAGACGTCTGCAGACTTCACACCCCTGTCACTCCCTGGCTTAGGACAGGCAAACCATTGCCAAACCTTCACCAAACCATCACCATCCACAGCTGCCAGGTTGCCAGGATGATTTCTGTGGTGTTGCCTCCATCAGAAAATACCATCTGTGGGGTTATGCCACTGTGTCAAACTGCTGTCCCTGCATTGTACATCGCTGCTGATGGAGCACCTTTATTTTAATACAAGAGCACTTGTGGGTTGTTTTTTTTCATCTCAGACACTGTCTGAAGTGATAGAGCCTGAATTATGCTGGAATAATGAGGCTTGGGCACATTTGACAAGGAGGGTGGTTTGCAGCTGGGCACAGCCTCTGTGAGAGAGGAAGAAGAACCTCCTCAGTGATTCATTTCCACTGAAATAAGGCCACTAGCCTGTCACATTGCAACATACATGGTGATAAAACCGATGCTGGCTTTTCCCTCTGAAGCTAGCAAAGGCTGCGTGTGGTAAAAGCTGTGTCTCCTCGTAGTGTCTGTAGAGCACAGTGTGCCCTCATCCAGGGCCCTCACTGTCCCCTGCAGGTTTTGAACTGTCGGGGCCAGACACAGCAGTGTGCCAGACACAGGCTGGTCACTGCTTGATGCACTGGATGGATGGGCCTGAGGGAATCATGGACTGTTAAGGGTTGGAAGGGAAACATGGAAGTCATCTAGTCCAACCTCCCTGCTCCTGCAGGGCCACCCAGAGCAGGTTGTCCAGGATCGCATCCAGGTGGGTTTTGAATCTCTCCAGAGAAAAAGACTCCCCAGCCTCTCTGGGCAGCCTGTTCCAGGGCACTGGCACCATCAAATGAAGAAGTTTTTCCTCATGTTTAAATGGAACCTCCTGTGTTCCAGTTTGAGCCTGTAATCCCTTGTCCTGTTGCTGGGTGCCTCTGAAAAGCACCTGGCCCCATCTTCTTGACCCTCACCCTTTAGATATTGACAAGCATTGATAAGATCCCCTCTCAGTCTGCTTTTCTCCAGGCTAAACAGCCCCACAGCTCTCAGCCTTTCCTTGTAAGAGAGATGTTCCAGTCCCTTAATCATTTTTGTAGCCCTCTGTTGGACTCTGGTAATTCCTTGTCTCTCTTGAACTGGGGAGCCCAGAACTGGACAGAGCACTCCAGATGTGGCCTCACTAAGGCAGAGTAGAGGGGGAGGAGGACCTCCCTCAACCTGCTGGCCATACTCTCTTTAATGCACCTCAGGAGACCTTTCATTGCTGGGAAAGGGAAAGGCAGCACTAGAGGGGAACAAGCTACAGGGGATTTATATTATATTACATTACATTATATTTTATCATATATTACAGCTGCAGTTCATGCTGATATCTCTCATTGTCCTGAGTATAACTGGAGAGCTTTTATCTCTCTATCACTCAAATACATCTAGACTTGGGCAACTCTGTGTCAGCTCCTAGATGGTACAGGTCCAGCTGAGCATAAAACACTGCTGCAAAGGTGCTCTGTGAAGTGGCAGCAGCTTTTTGAAGCCCAGGATGGGAACCTGCTTGCAGCAGATTTCAGGGCTCTGTCCCAAGATCCCTCTGCACTGGAGCTGTCGGCTCCTGTCACAGCCCTCAGTTCAAGGCCCCTGGTCCCGCTGAGGCAGGAGCTGCCCGGGGGCAGGCGGGTGCCGGTGCTGGTGCTGGAGCTGGAGCTCTGTGTGCAGCCCTTGCAGAGCCTCACACCAGGCCTGGGAGGTGCACGGCCTCCTGCAGGCTCGCCCACAGCTCCTCACCAGCACACAGCAAAGCCCAACAGAACAGGGAAGTGGAGCAGAACTCTGGGAGCTCCCAGGTTTCTTTGGCTTTCCCATTTTCCAGGGCACGGCACAGTGATCCATACTCCTACTTCCACTCTTTGCTGCCACTCCACTCCTTTCCCTTCTCCTACCCTCCCAAACTGACTGGAGTGAGCTTTATCCTCCTGTTACAGGGTTCAGTGTGTTATCTGCAGTCTTACTGATAAGAACAGTACTTTTTTTACACTGTTCCATAACTGCCTGTAACCAGTACGAGGAAAATAAGAAACTTTACAGTCTATAGGGAGCTTACTACTTCTAATAAGACACAGAGATGTCCTTAGTTCAGTTCTGTCCAAACACCAGCTTCCATTTGCCCTTCCCTTTTCTCCCCCTGGGCTCTTTTGTGGCCCTCTCTTACTCGATGGACAGGCTTTTCAAACAGTTCCTCTTTTGCGCTTTCACCACAGCGTCCTGCATTACTGAAAATCAAGCGTTCTGTGGTGGTATGCTGGGCTCTGTTCTTTCTCAGTTTGGTAAAACTGAGTTTGTGTGCTGCAGCTGCAGAGCAAAGCACTGCCCGTGGGACCAGGGTTCTTCTGGGAAAGGGAACTGGTTTTACCCTGCCTTGTGAACACTCAGTGTCCATGGCCCAGTTGTAGAATCTTTCAATATGATGGGAAGCCGCTGATTTTGGCATCCCAGGTGATGTAAGGAAAGAAGTCTTGGAGACCCTGTTTTCAACAGATGTTTTTTATTGAGAAGCAAGCTGCACTGTGCTGCTGCAGCCCGTGGGACTTGGTGCTCACACCTGCATTGCATGTACATTTCTTATTTTGGAAAACTTAAAATAAAAGAGACCTAATTTGCTCTGGGGTGCTGCAGGAAGAGTGGGAACATGCGGAGCCTCCCAGCCATAAGCAAACAGACACTTTTCTGAGCACAGCTTGTGTTCTGTTTCACTGGATCAATCAAATTTCATCTAGAACCCAACCCATAGCTCCCATGGAAACTCTGAAGGGTCTTTCACTGACTTGTGAGCGTGGGGTCACAGTCTGCTACAGATGATCAGTCAAATGTACCTGCTCTGAGGGCCAGGAGCATGGCGACAGCTGGAGGTGGCAAGATTTGTCATTTTTATCTGTCTTAGCACAACAGCTGTGGTGCTCGT
>NW_008614666.1:0-2488 GCF_000691845.1 Merops nubicus | reverse complement strand
GCATTATAGACTCTCTTCATGTACAGAAACAGGTTGGTGGGGAGCAGGATGTGATCACAGCCCCATGGAAGTCAGCAGCTAAACTCTAGCTGGCTTCCACACTACCCAAACTTTTCCCAGAGACCCCACTGGTAAGAGAAGAGAGCAGAAGAGGAGCTGTCTGGCTTTCAGCCCGGCTTTGGTTTCAGCACTGAACAGAATTGCCACCGCGGAGGCTGCAGAAATGAGGTCTGTGCAGGAAGAGGCTGGACGGAGGTGTTAGTGGTGAAGGGGACACGGGTGGAGACCTCAGAGCTGGAGAGGCTGCCCCGAGCAGGTCAGAACAGAGGCAGGAGAGCATTTCCACAGAGGGAGGGGAGTTAACTGGTCGTTACGGGCGTACTGGTACTGCAGCAGCACCAAATGATCAGCGTAGATGGAGACAAAGCAGGAAATGCAGAGCAGCAGCTTTCCCAGCGCAGATCTCCCCAGAGCCATGCTGGGCTTCTTATTCTTGGCACTGCAGCCAAAGGGGTGCTGTGACTCGGAGGCATAGGGACATCTCCTGAGGCTGGAGCCATGTGTTTTAGGGCACCAGCAGTGTCCTAGTCACAGGATTGTCATGGTTTTGCAGGGACAGAATCCTAGGCCAGCCACAGTATGCAGGCTATTAGCAGTTCGAGTCAGCCAGGAGCTTCAGCTGTGAGGGGAAAAGGCCAGGGCAGCTGACCTGAGCTGGCTCACGGGTATAGCCCATACCATAAATGTCACACTTAGTGCAAAGGGAGAAGTTTGCTAAGGATGGGGGCTCCTGCTCCTTCTCTTAAGGGCGGTCATCCCTGAAGGGCTCACTCATTCTGCTCTGAGGGCTGCTTTCCTGTTTATTCTGACTGTTGTACATTCACAGGGCTGAGTATAACTTTGTATACTCTATATTTGCATTAGTAGTAATTTAGTTGGGCTGTTTAATTAAATCTGCTCTCATTTCAACCCACAAGTCGCCTTTTCTTTTGCCAATTCCACTTCTCAGCTGGGGAGGGGTCACTGGTGATAGAACAGCAGCTATAGTTTAGCCCCAGATATGGGCTGAACATAGACAAGGCTACACCTTCCTGACCATCCTGAAGCTGTGAACAATTGTGGCTCTCTGTGGGTGCAGCACGTGTAACCCAGCTGCTTGGATCTGTGTTTTGTGCAATACCAGAAGATGGGACCCACAGTTGACATGCAGAGGTGCAGCACCATGAGCTGAAGTTTTGGGGATGAGAACAGAGGGCCCTCTCTGTTCCACACAGACCTGCAAGAGTAGGGAGGAGAGAGGTCCTGCTCACACAGCCCTCACCTGGAAAACGAACGCTGCTCTCTGTCATCCAGGTGATGAAGTCCAAAAAGGAACAGTTGCAGTGCCACAGGTTGTCACTGAGCCCCAGAAACCGCAGGTTGGGCAGGTCCCGGACAGTGCTAGTGTCCAGGAATGTTAAGCCCGTCCGGCTTATATCCAGGTGCCTCAGCCAGGTGTTGTTGGTGAAAGCATCCTTCTCGATGGACACAAGGTTGGGATTGTCTGAGATCTTCAGCACTACCAGGCTGAGGAGATGTGAGAAGGTGCTGAAGGTGACCTGTGTGAGGTTGTTGAAACTGAGGTCCAAATAGATGAGCTTGGCCATACCAATGAAAGTGAAATCCAGGTCATCCCCCAAGAGATTCTTCCTGCAGTCCAGATAGACCAAATCAGCTAAGAAGCTCAGTTCCACCGCCGGCAGGTACGAGACATTGTTTGCTGCCAGAATCAGCTGCCTGGTGTCCAGTGGGATGGCTGCAGGGAACTCCTGCAGCTGCTGCCCTGTGCAGTTCACTTCCAGGTACTGACAGCTGCACCTCCTCGCGCAGTTGATCCTCTCCGATGCCATCCCCATCCCCAAAAGAAACACGAGGCTCAGGGGCTGCAGTCTATATGAAGAAGACATGGCTTAACACCTTCCAGGCCTCTCAGCCCTTTGGAGACTGTGAGCAGCCCTTTGGAAGCCCTGTTACCATCACAGCCATGTCGAGGAGGTGTCCAGCTGCAAGGCTCTGGGGAAGCGCTTTGTGCCCGTGACTTACTTGACTCCTTGGCAGAGTGCCCAGCTGGAAACTGAGCCTGGTTTCCACATTGGCAAGTGCAGAACGGTGGCTGGAGCGTCTCCATGTCACACTCGATGCCAGCTGACACCTCTGATGTCAACGGCTTTGGGGACAGGGCCGTGACCTCGCTGGCCGAGCAGGAGCTGCCTTTGGCCTAGTGGAGGTGCAGGGAAGGTGCACGTGGCCGAGTGGAAGATGCATTGGGTAAGAGCATCAAAATTGTTAAGGCTGGGTGTGAACAGTGCAAATTTTATCACAAATGGTTCAAACTGCAGGAGGTGGCCACTTGTGCTGATGAAGCAAGAGCTCCCTGTGCAGCACTGCGCTGGACTGGCGGCGTCGCCTTTCAGGAGGTGGGAGAAGGCAGCGGCGGAGGCTCTTCCCG
>NW_008614665.1:789-1190 GCF_000691845.1 Merops nubicus | reverse complement strand
TCCAATTGGGCCTTCCTCAGCCACCCTTTTAGCCTCTCAGTCTGCCAACGAGTTGCCTATTTCCTAGATAGCTTTTCCTTCCTGATGTGTCTTGCAATGCATAATGGCCATCTTTTTCAGGTAACTGAACTGCTTCCAGTAACTTGAGGACTTCTTTAGCATATTTTATGTGCTTCCCTTGAGTGAATAAGAGTTCTCTTTCTCTCCACACTGAGAGCATGACCATTGACATGAACATGGATCACCCCAAATGCATATTTAGAGTCCGTCCAAATGTTGATCTTTTTTGGTTTTGCTAACTCCAGAGCTTGAGACAGGGCTATGATTTTGGGCCGAGGTATTGGGAAGAAGGGCCTTGGCCTCTATCACCTGGTCAGTAGTGGTTACTGCATATCCCGCCT
>NW_008614665.1:0-595 GCF_000691845.1 Merops nubicus | reverse complement strand
AGGATGGCTTGATATTTAAGGAACCGTTGTGGTGACAGCCAGTGCCCCTCTTTCACCTCCAACACAGCTGACACAGTGTGAGATACCAACACCGTGATCTTCTGACCCAATATGAACTTCCATGCCTCTTGGATGTTAGACACGACTGCTGCAACTGCTCCCAGGCAGCTGGGCCACCCTTTGCTTACTTCATCAAGTTGTTTAGAAAAATAGGCCACTGCTCTTCAATATGGGCCTAAATTTTGGACCAAAATTCCTAAGGCTATTCCTTGTTTTTCATGAGAGAATAACCAGAAGGGTTTAGTGGTATTGGGTAACCCCAAGGCTGGTGCCTTCATTATTTCTCTCTTCAGCTGGTGAAAGGCCCTTTCCGCATCCCTGTTCCATGTCAAGTCTTTTGGACTTGATTTTAAAAGTTCATAGAGTGGTTTTACCAAAAGTCCATAGTTGTGGATCCACAAATGACACCACCCTGTCATACCTAAAAAGGTGCAAAGTTCCTTAACCGTCTGTGGTCTGGGAGTCTGGCAGATGGCCTCCTTCCTCACCATCCCCAAGGTCTGTTGGCCTGCGGTGATTTCATATCTGCGGTAGG
>NW_008614664.1:13373-19400 GCF_000691845.1 Merops nubicus | reverse complement strand
CTGGAACGGGGCTCGGGCTCGGGAGCACCGAGACTAAACCGGTGTGGGAGCGTTGGAGCCCGGCTGGAGGGGCCGGTGCCGCTGCGGCACTGCTGCGCCCTGTCCGGGCTCAACTGTGTTCTTTCCTGAGGGAGCTCTTCCTCACCCTCCCCAGCAGGGACAGCCCGGCTGCCCCCAAAACACAGCACATCAAACTTGAAATGTTTTGTGAATCTCTGTTAAGCTTTGGGGGAAAGAGAAGATGGCCCTCAGGGCACAAAAATGTTCCATTGCTTTGTTTTCAGAACAGCCTTTTCCATTTCCAATGACGTTTTGTTCTGTGCCTGTTAACATTTTCATTCTGCTTTATAATGCAAAACAAAATTACAGTTAAAATATTTAGAGTTTATCAGTTGAAGCGTTTCAAGTCATCTACTTCCCTGGGTTTTCTTTTACAGATAACCCGGAAATCTTTGGGGTGGATGATTCTGAATTGGAACAGAAACCAGTTTCAAAATGTGTTGCAAAGGCAGAACTTCATCCTTGTTGCCAAGTGGTAAGTGGCCAAGGGGGAAAAAATCCCTATCAGGTATATCTCTAGCATTGTTTCTAAATGGACAATTTTTCCTGTGATTAATAAAAGTGGGGAAATGGGGCCAAATCCTGCACATGCTTTGACCGCAAAGCTTGTACAAACACACTGGTTGGGCTTTGGCTGGACTGACCAGGCTTAATTAGTTCCCTCCTATCTTGGGATGTGGGTTGTCGCTGTCAGTGCAAGGAAGGATTTATGTTTCCTTTTCCTCGGGAATATGATCAGTGTCTGAGTGTGAGGAATAATCACTTCACTGCTGCCAGGCGATTTCTTGTCCCTGGCAGCCGGAGGCGAGGGGTCGCCGCGGGCGCAGCTGGGGCGGGCGATGGGAATTCCTGCAGCGCCCACGGACCCGCGCGGGGCGCCCGGACCCGGGGTTCACGTTCACCCAGGCAGAGGTGAGGAGCTGGCCCGGAGCTGCTGTGTTGTATCTTAGACTCACTGTGTGGGCCCAGATCCCTGGTTGCACTGTGGCCGGTTCCCTCAGCACAGTCAGTGCCAGCCTGGCAGCTGGGAGTTGCTGTTCTGTTAGGCTATGAGCCCGTTCTGCTGCCAGCATGGGACTGAGCTGCCCCAGAGCCTTCTGCCAGGTCCTGTGCTCAGCAGAGGAGCTGCTCATGGGCTGGTGGCAGCTTCACAGCATCTTTTGTGGCCAAACTTTTTTGTCCTGCCCTTCGACGTCGGTGCCACTGTGCTGGCCGGGGTGAGCAGCACGGACCTGAGTGTTCCTGGCATGCTCCCGCTGCAGCCCTGGCCTGTCACTGAGTCCAGACAGATCCCTGCTCAGCTGTTGGAGTTTTGCAGCTCGACGTGGTGGGGGCTTTGGAAGGAGAAAGAAAAGGTGGAACAAGTGAGGAAGTGCGGGGAGCCTGTGCGTAATGCCAAACTAGGGCAGGAAAGGCACCACAGATTGCTCTAACCTTATCATCGAGGATGGATTTTAAGTGCTTCTTCTGTGACTCATAGCCCCTGACTGGCTTGAGGGACTGTCCACCCGAGAGGAAAGGGCAGAGAACTCCCTGTCAGATGACAGGTTATTACAAAGCCCGTGTGGGGCATCTGCCAGGACGGCAGCCACGGCTGCTCGGCTCTGTGGGGATGGGAGGGGCGGAATATGGCTTCTCTAGTGTGGTTCCAGGTGGGCAGAGCAGGGGGTGGCAGGGGCTCAGCTGGAGGAGGACCAGCAGCATCCCTGGCACAGCATGATCCCCTGCTCGGAGTCCCCCTTTAATCTTGGCACTGCTGACCCTCTGTGGAGCAGTGCTGGGAGGTCTCACACCCCCCACCACAGGTCCAGACCATGCTTTCTGGAGCCTCTGCCTTTTCCAAGCATCCAGTGTGGATGTTCCAGGCTGTCTGCTGTCCAAGACCCATCTGGAGTGGACATGACCTACCCAGAGAGCCACTCCACAAATGCAGGCAGTGAGCAAGAGAGCAGCCTGAGTCAGGGCTGCTCTGAGCTGTGACACCACAGCTCCCAGTAGGACCTGCCATGGGACCTCTGGTGCCCTGACCGCTTCCCAGCAGGGGTCTGCACCCACCCTCCCTGAAACCCCCATGGCAGACAGCACTGCCCTTTATTCCCCCTCTGAACTGGTGAGGTGCCCTTGGCATGGATGGTAGAAGTGGCTGTGAGGGGTACCGAGGGCCGCTTGCCATCGCTCGGGCGCTGGGCTGGGCGTGTGTGTAGTTGTGCAGACAGGTGTATGCCTAAAAAAATGCACATGTACTAAAACCTTTCCAGCATGAGTGGTGTGAGTCAATTAATGAATATCTCTTTGTAGCTGCAAGAGTGATGTTCTCGGGGCAGAGGGAAGAGGGGCCTCTTTCTCCTCCTGCTTATCCCCAGTCTCGCCGCATGGGTTTCGCCAGGGACCCCTTTGCTGGCAGGGTGTGCCTGCCCTCACCCCACTGATGTGGGCTGGCCCCGAGCTCACAGGGGCAGAACTGGCATCTGTGGTTCTCACCATTGTGGAGCTCGATGGTTCCCTTGTACCCTGGCTGCTGCATCAGGTGAGGATGGGGGCAAACAGAGACAGGCTGAAATACATGTTCCTGGTCTAAACTCCCTGTAAAAAGCCTTCTCTGTATTGTGCCTTACATGAAAGGTGCTGGTATGGTGCAGAGGTTAACTTTTATCTTAAGCTCAGCTAGAAGCTGAAAAGTTTTAGCATTAAAAAAAATAATAATCAGAAAAGTACAAAAAAGGAGAGGACAAATTCTCATCTCTGTTACTTTGGTATTAATGAAGAGAAATTTAATGGAAATCTGTGGAAGCTTCTGATTTGCTCTTGTGCGAGATTGGATAGAAATAGCCCAAAGAATCTCATTGCTGCTGCCTGGATTCATCTGCACAGCAGAGAGCTATTAATGCTGTTTTCTTGCCTTTGGTCAATACATCTTGCAAGGCAGGAGGAAGCTGGATTATGTCTGCAAGTGTCCCGATGTCACGCTATGTCGGATAATGAACTGTGGCTAAATTGGATCAGCTTTTCAGTTGCCAGCCTCTCTGACATCCAACGAGGAGTCAGGGCAGCAGGCTGTGCTTCAGCCCCGGTGTGCCAGAGCAGAGCGTTTGCTCTGACAGCCTGCGTGCTGCTGTGCTGTGCCCCGGGGCCGGGCAGCGGGGGCTCTGCTGGAGATGGCAGGCTGGGGCTGATGAGGATCCTTGTTACCCTGGGAATTGTACAGCTCTCTTGTGTTCGGTGCTTCCCCGTGCCTTAAAAATATCTGGTCTGGTGCAAATCTGCTGTTTGAGGAAACAGAGATGTAACAAGAGCAGCATCTCACTGAGCGGCATTCATCATTTGCTCTTGACCTGATTATTTGGTTAATCCTGGGGGGTGAGGAGCGTGGCTCAGGAGGCAGCCAGGCTCTCTGGAGGAATGTGGAGAAGACTCTTACCTTGGACACATGAAGATTTGTGTTTTCATGGAAATTGAGGGTTTAATACAGAGTTACTAGAGAATATTAAAAGATTCCCCTTGACAGCAGGGGTAGTAAATGGAACCTGTGAGTGGGGAAGACTCGCCAGCTCCTCTCCTGCACGTCTGCTCTCTGGTTGGGGTATCTGGCATGACAGGACACTCCTTTCTGCTTCCCTGCCCAGCATGTGTGCCCCAAGGAAAAACCCCTGTGCTCCTGTGGGCAGCGACCCACTCCTGGCAGCAGGAGGACAGGATCCCAGCTCCAGGGGTGCTGCTGTCCCTGCCGTGGCCCTGGGCTGTGGCTCACCAGGGTTTCAGCAGGCGTCTCGGGGGTGTGGTTAGGGTGATGGCAGCGTGTGCTGCTGGGGTGGCACGGTGTCGAGGATCAGCTCCAGACACACCAATGGCCAGAGCACGGCAGCCTCCTGGTCCTGCCTGGTGAGATGCTCTGGGGGTGGCTGGGAAGCTGGGGTCAGCACGGATGCTGGAGGAGCCCAGATCCCCTGTGGCCTGTGAAAAGCTGAGCCTGATCCCCATACAGGCATGAGGAGTTCAGCCCAATCCTTTATTATGATATTTCAAATGGAACAGGAGGGTATCTCACCCCGTGGGGATGCTCAGGGGGCTGCTGGGAGCGGGGGCAGCCGCAGGGTGTCTGTATTTTCATTGGAGTTCCCAGGAGCGTAATCCTGTTAAGGGCTGAGCGTCTGATTCAGCTGTCCTGCTATATGGCTAATCCTGCCAGCAGGAGCGAGCATTATCCCATTGCTGGGGGAGGTTCTGCAGCCCTCCAGGCACTGGGGTCACTGGTGGGGTCTCTGGCCCCTTCACCCTCCCTGTGGGCAGCCCAGGAGCCACCACCACCGGCTCTGCTCCCCTCCCTTTGGGAAGCGAGCCCCCAGAAATCCTGGGAATTGTCTACGGACCCGGGAGCTGTGCAAAGCTGTGTGGGCTCCTTTGAACCTTCCCGAGCAGCTCCTGGCCCCGGGCGTTGTGGGGGCACGCAGCGGGTGCCCCATTGAGGCTGCCCCGAGCGTGGGAACTCCCGGCTTTGATCCCATTGTCCGCTTTGGAGGCTGCAGCCTTCAATCGTTTCACAGCCAGGCAGCTCATTTTACTCATTACCTATACATTTATCAGGCTTTCAGCGCAGGTTTTGCCCACGTCCCCCTTCACCTCTGTGATTTCCTTATCCCAGGGAGGTTCATCCCTCTGCTGTTGGTGGCTTCCCAGGGGCAGGGTGCAGGCTGGGGGTTTGTGTCACTGGTGGCTGCCTTGGTTCCTTGGAGGATTGCTCTTTAAAAATAACAGCTCTACAAAATAGGGCATTTTAGCTGCAAACCTCTTTGGACAAAATGTGGTTTTGCCCATCTCTTCCCTGAAAAAGAAGAAAAAACTGCAGTGCTGATGAATAAGGAATATGCCGATAGAGCCAGTAATGCAATGTGTGGGTGCTTCCAGCAGCTGTGAAGTCCCACATCCGAGAGGAGGTGAGGAGACCCCTGGGAGGCCCACGGCACCAAGGCACAGGATATTTCAGTGTGCAGCAGCCCTTGTTTTTGGTTCATTTGGCCTTTTGATTATTTAAATTTTGGCTACAACCCATCCCCTGAGCAGATGCCAGCATTCGACCCCAGGAATACCCATTTCATCACTCTCTGCTATAACCTGAGACAGTGAATCTGGGGTTAAAAGCCTGAAGGAAAGCTGATAAATGTGTATAATATAAACTATTGAAGAGTAAAAAATTCTGAAAACACCGGAGAAAGTAAATACAATAAATTTGGGGTGACATTTCTCTCCCTAACTCAGGTTTTCCAGCAGCAGCTGCCCAGCCCTCTAACAGCTCAGAACTCCATATCACCTCCAAAATGTAATGGAGAGAGACTCTTGCGAAACTTTTTTTTCTCGTGCTGACTAAGCCTGAGTGGCCTTGGCTCTTTTTTCACCTGGGGTCTCCCGTGGGGTCTGGCAGTGCCGCTGATGAGGGACAGATGCCTGGAGCTCCGCGGGTCCCTCCCCGGGAGCCCCGTTATCGCCCGGATCTGCCCCTCCGCCACGGGCTGGGTGCGTGCCCCGGGCCATGCTCACAGCCGCCTGTTTATTTCTTCTTGTCTCTTCCAGTTTGGCTCTGCGGGAGCCTCACAACCCACATCCCAGCGCCCCAGTCCCGGCTCCTCGGCCAGGCGGGTTGGGTTTCCACCGTGGAGAGGTGGGGATGGTGGGGATGGCTTCGGCTGGGCTCTGTCGGCTTCTGCCGCCGGGCTGGAGGTGGCTGAGCTGCTGCACGGGGGAGCTGCGGGTGAGTGGGCACAGCCTGGGTGGTGAGAGGGCACAGCCTGCGTGGTGAGTGGGCACAGCCTGGGTGGTGAGGGGGCACGGCCTGAGTGGTGAGTGGGCACAGTCTGTGTGGTGAGTGGGCATGGCCTGCGTGGTGAGAGGGCACAACCGGCGTGGTGAGTGGGCACAGTCTGCGTGGTGAGTGGGCACAGTCTGCGTGGTGAGGGGGCGCAGGCTGCGTGGGGG
>NW_008614664.1:7808-13196 GCF_000691845.1 Merops nubicus | reverse complement strand
CACAGGCGGGGGTGTGAGTGGGCACAGCCTGTGTGGTGAGTGGGCACAGTCTGCGTGGTGAGTGGGCACAGCCTGCGTGGTCATTTCGGTTTTTAATTTCACTCAAACACGAGATGTGAGGGCACTTGTGGTTTGCACACAGCTGGACTCTGGCTTGAACTGGGAGAATCAGTGAAAAATGAGAGTCACATATGAGAGAAGGTGATAAAGCCTGTGTATAGTGTTCCTATAGTGTTCCTGAGCTTCTGTCCTCGGGAAGGTGCCAGTGGAAATGTGGTATCCTGAGACCCCCTTGAAAAACCCTTCCCAATTTTGGGGCAAAACCCACAGCAGGGTAAAACAAAAGACCTGTTGCTGGCTCGGGAAGTTCACCACCAATTCTGCAGGGCAGACAACGGTGGGCACTGTGCTCTGGGTCCTCTCTGACGACGGGTCACTTGCAGGGCACAGGAGAGCTCGTGATGATGCTGAGATGCCTGAAGAGCTTCTGCCAAGTCACTGTGTGCGCTCAGCACGGTTCTGTTTATCCAACAGCGCCAGGGCACCTAAGCCCTTTATGAGGGCAAGGGCTGTGCCATGTTTACCAGCTGTCTGCAGGGGTGGTACCCGGCTGGGTGCCCGCGGCTCCCCGGCAGAGCTCCCCGGGGCCACGGGGTGAGCATGTGCCCGCTGAGCAACCCATGAGAGAGCAGCTCCCATCGGGTCCAGCCCTTGGCTCCTCACCAATGCACCTCCTAATAATTTTGCCTGAATGCTTTGCAAATCAGATAGCAACCCATTGATCCCTGAAGTATCTGGGAGCTGTTGCTCCGAGCTCATTGATGGTGTGTGATTCGGGGGGTCCCACGTGGCTGAGCCGTGGGCTCGGGTGGGAGGGCTGCTGGGACAGCACGTGGGGAGCAGTGGTTTATTCATCGTGGGTCACCTCGGCTTTTAGACCCCGCGTCCCTCTAGTGCAGCACACGGCAAACTGGGGGAGAGGCTGAGCCATTTAGCTGGCGAGCATATCATACTCAAAACTTGTTATTTTTGGATTGGGTTTCTGAGCCCCTTCTCCCCCTGCAGCATTAAACACAGTTGTTTATTGGAGCTGACAGTAGAAACACAAGCAGTTGTCGGTCGCTTCTGCAAGAGTGGTGTCTACCAGTGGTGGAATGAACATGACGGAGCCGATGACTAATACAGCTTTGAATTTTATATGCTTCCAGCTAACGGGTCCCATATGTTGCCCCGCTGCAGCCCGAGCCGAGCGCGGCTGGGCCGGTGCGGTGCCGGGCCCCAGGGCAGGGAGCCTCACTGGCTCCAGGCCTGGCTCCCAGGGCTGTGCCGATGCCCGGGCAGGGGGGGTGCAGGGACTCCTGCCCCACACCCGAGCACGTGTGCTCCCCACTGGGCAGCTGGAGCCGTGCTGCAGACGAGCTGGGGTGGTCCACACCTCAGGGGTACCAGGAGCTTGCAGCTCCGGGGGTGGTGCTGCTGGCAAGCATTGCAGGCAGCACTGAGCCAGGTTTGGTAGCTTTATGAAGACATCAGAGTCTCCAGTCTGCCCTGGCTAACCTGGATCTCTCGCTCTGCAAGAGACCGCCGTGATCAGAGTGCTCCCCTTGGCTTGGAGCTCTTGCAGCCTGTTGGGAGGACCAAGCAGAGGGGAAGTGGTGTTTCCTCAGCAAGCGGCTGTGTCATTAAAACAACCCATCAGCTCTCACAAATCATGCTTAGTGAGAACGTGTGCAGCTTTATTGCAAGAGATATTATGAGAACCCAGGGAGCAGTTAAAACCCAACTCAAGCACGTGTAGACCACGTCCTCCTGGGCATCCTTGGCTCCTGGCTGCACATTCCCACATTTGCCCAGGGGTGCTGCCAGCCCGTGTGCCCAGCTCTGCCAGAGCAGCACAGCAGTTCTCTGGAGGAGCAGAGGCACTGGGAGGCCATCGCAGAGCTTGAACAGGACCTACAATGTCAAGAGATCATCCCGGAATAATTTCTCACAGCCTGTGCTTACTGCTACCAGTGCTGTGCCAGGGCTGAACTGGGGGAAGGCTTTTGTCCTGTAGCTTTTGTTTGCACAGCACTGGCTGGGCTGCAGCCACCTTCCCGTTGCTCGGTGCTGCTAGCTGTGTTTTGGCCTGTTGCAGTGGTTCAGGTGAAGATCAGGGCCCATCTTGTTCCCCTCCGAATGAAGAAGGAAGCAATGGGGAGACCATTGCCTCTTTTGCCTCTTGCAAACAGCCGTCCCCATTAACGGCTGGGGCAGGAGATGTTCACCAGGAAGGAGCTGCATTTGACCACAGAATCACAGAGTGGCAGGGGTGGGAAGGGACCTCTGGAGATCATCTCATCCGACCTCCCTGCTAAAGCACAGCAGGTTGCACAGCATTGCATCCAGGTGGGTTTTGAAAGCCTCCAGAGAAGGATACTCCACAACCTCTTTGGGCAGCCTGTTCATCCTCTCTGGGAGCACAAGGGCAGAGGCTCATCCTTGTAAGGCTGCAGGTCACTGGGTTAATCTCAGTCCTGATGGCCACAGGGCAGCCCGGGCCATGCTGGAGTCCCAAACGGGATGGAAATGCCCAGTTCAGCCTGGAGGTGATACCTGCTCTGCCAGGGCAGCGCTGGAAAATTCTGCCTTAGAGGAGGGTGCTGCCCAGCACCAGGGGCTCTGATGCAGACACAGGGGTTGGAGCTGGGTCCACAGCTCAGCGTCAGGGGCAGAGCTGCTGTGTGCCAGTGCTGCCAGCGTGGCACCACGGACAGCCCGGCCTCACCCCTGCTCCTTCCCTTGGCAACTCAGACAAATCGAGTCCGTTCATTACAAGGAGGAATCTGATCCTGTGGTTGAGGAAAAATTGCTTTTGGGCTATTGTTAGCTCACTAAGGAGATGCCTAAGAGGCAGGTTTTGTTCTCGCAGCCCACCTGGCAGCTGAGAGGGCTCTTGTCAGAGGCTCTGCTCCTGCCCTGCGCCGGGGAGCTCGCAGGGACCCGTCTCCTGCATCCCTGGAGTCGCTGCTGTTACCGGCCGGGAGGAGCCGGCGGTGCAGAGAGGAAGGTTTGCCTTGTGCTGCTGATAACACTGTCATTAACTGCTGTGATAGCAGCGGGACAGCCCGCTGGGGAGAAAGGGCTGGAGGATGCTCACAGAGACTGACCCTTTCCTTGCAGTTCTGCACTTAAACACAGGCAGCAGCCAGTGTTCAGGGTCCAGTTCTGGGCACCCTGGTTCAAGAGAGCCAGGGAACCACTGGAGAGAGTCCAGCAGAGGCTACAAAGCTGCTGAGGGGCTGGAGCATCTCTGTGCCCAGGGCAGCCTGAGAGCCCTGGGGCTGGTCAGCGTGGAGAAGCCTCAGAGGGGATCTGATCAGTGCTGAGCAAGAGCTAAAGAGCCCTGAGGGGCAAGAGGCTGGGGCCAGACTCTGCTCAGTGGTGCCCAGAGACAGGACAAGGGGCAACGGGCACCAACTGGAACCCCGGAGGTGCCACCTGAGCAGGAGGAGAAATTAGTTTGCGCCTGAGAGCCCTGGGGCTGGTCAGCGTGGAGAAGCCTCAGAGGGGATCTGATCAGTGCTGAGCAAGAGCTAAAGAGCCCTGAGGGGCAAGAGGCTGGGGCCAGACTCTGCTCAGTGGTGCCCAGAGACAGGACAAGGGGCAACGGGCACCAACTGGAACCCCGGAGGTGCCACCTGAGCAGGAGGAGAAATTAGTTTGCTGTGAGGGTGGCCGAGCCTGGAGCAGCTGCCCAGAGAGGCTGTGGAGTCTCCTGCTCTCGAGCGATCCCAAACCCTCCTGGCTGTGACCCTGGGCACCCTGCTGTGGGTGAGCTGCTGGAGCAGGGGGGTGGATGATCCCTAGAGGTCCCTCCCAGCCCCACCACGCTGGTTCTGTGGCACTGGGTGTTCTGCTGGCCCCGAGCCTGGCTGGCAGCAGCTGAGGAAGGGCTGTGCTGGAACAGCCCCCGGGTCCATTGTCCCCACGGGGGGGCTGAGGGGGCCTCGCCTGGGAGGGGGGTGCCCAGCAGGTTGGAAACGAGCCCCGCGGGTGCCAGAGCTGTGCTCACTGAGCTCTGGTTTAGCAAGATTTGGTGAGGGATATTTTGAGTGGATGGGGAAGTCCCCAAAATGCTGCTTTACTGTCAAAATAATCATGTTCTGAATTGTTGCTGGGGCAAATGACTTTTGAGAAGCCTGGAGATGCTGGCAAGAGCCAGTGGCATACTGCTGGTGAAGCAAGGTCCCAGCAAGGTGGCAGAAGGAGCAGGACCTGGACTATCCAGCAGCCCCAGGCAAGGTGGGTTATGGCTTGACCTGTGTTAGATGTAGTAAGAATTTTCCTCCGTTTAACGTAAGGTCTGCCCAGGGTTAGCAATGCTCATAGGTGTGCACAGTTGTGTGTAAAGGAGCTCCTTACACTGACCAAAATACCTCCTAATGCAAATAACCCACAGGGTCCCCGTGTCTTATCTCCACATGCATCTCCTGACCCCTTCAGAAGGAAGGATGAAAACACTGCAGCTTGCCCTGCTGCGGGCTCTGTGGGGAGTGTGCTGGCTTTGTTCCTGGCTGGGATGAGGATGCTCCAGGGATGGATCAAGTCTCTGTGCAAGGTATTTTTCAGAACAGCTTTTTTTTTTTTTTTTTCCTGCTAAAGCAGCTGCAGGATATTTCAATATATAAAATATTTTCCCAGCTATTTTGGCAAAGAAAAGTCTTTAATATAGATTCCCTTCAAAACATTAAAGAGCTTTCCTCTTTTTTTTCCTTTCTGTGGAAGCAAAAGTCACTTCCCACTCCCATGCCCTGTCCTCTGAGCAGCGTTCCAGCTGGGATGGCTCTCCCACACCCAGCCCCAGCCCCTGGCAGTGCACTGTCCTCTGCTTGATCTTCTCGAAGCCTTTCAGAGCCGTAATCTGTGTTTACTCAGCAGTGCACCGTTAACTGTTCCTCACTGGTAGGCTAATGTCTGTCAGAGATAAAAACCTGCCCGGGCACAGTGGGTGCCTGGGTGGGTGCCACATCTGGCCGGGTCTCCGTCCCCATTTTCTCCAGGATTTAGTCTGGGTCTTTCTCTCCCCACTGCTGCCCCTCCAGGAGGACGGGATGGGGATGGATTCACAGGTGGGTGCCCAGGAGCGGGTGCTGTGCCCAGGACACGCAGCCCTGCTCCTCTCCTGCCTCCTGCCCGCTGCGGGACACGGTCTGGGGCGAGGAGGCTCCGGAGGAGGTGGCTCCGGGGGTCCTGCCCTCGCAGGCTGGCGGTGGGCAGGAGAGGTAGGACAGGACAGGTAGGACAGTACAGGCAGGGCAGGAGGGGCAGGGCAGGAGAGGCAGGGCAGGAGGGGCAGGGCAGGAGAGGTAGGACAGTACAGGCAGGGCAGGAGAGGCAGGGCAGGAG
>NW_008614664.1:4832-7797 GCF_000691845.1 Merops nubicus | reverse complement strand
AGGGCAGGCCCCCTCCGCTGCTCCCAGGGGAAGGAGCCTGTCGGCAGCACAACAGTCCGCAGCCATCACTTGTGAGTGTGAGCTCTCTATTTGTTTTTGTAATCCCTCTTTTTTTTTAATTGTGATTTTAGTGGTGGTGAAAGGTGCTGGATTGACAAGCTGTGGAGACGGAAGGGCCTCTGGACTCCACTGAAGTTTACATTTACAAAGGACACAGAGAATAAATAGAAGACAGTGTTTAGAGTCCTCTGTAGACACTTCAGACTTGCTTATAATTCTGCAGCAATTCCATCACCTCTGAAGTGATTGATGCTCTCTATAAAGTCTTGCCTTAAAACATTTTCCTATGTGTCAGGGGAAGAAGTTTATTACACTTTGCCGAAAGGGCAGGATTTGTATTGTGCTGAAGGCTGAGTTCTTCCCAGCCCCATCCTCAGGAGAAAAAATAATCAGAGTGCTGGAAAAAAAGAGACTGACCCAAAGCATGCGTGAGGTTTGTGGCTGGCCCGGTCTGATGCTGGGGGTTGAGGCAGACAGAGCTCTCTGTGGGTGCTGCAAACAGGGACGGTTTAACAGGTTTTCATCAAACATTTTTTTCCCTAAAAGCTTATATTTCAGTGGCAACAGAACATGTATCTGCTTTCAACAAAGAGGAAATAATACTTTTCATTAAATCACCGAATACATTGAAAAGAGACTGTTTTGGGACAGAGCTGCTTGTGATCTGATCAAAATACAGCAGGTCCCAGGGTTTAGCTAATTTTCTGCTGAAGAAGTTGGTTGGGAAGTTCAGGGCAAGGTTATGCTGCTTCTCCCTGCAGTGGGGTGTCCCCGGGCTGCGGCACCGTGGGGCTCTATGGGGAGCTCGGCTGCCCCGAAGCGCTTGCAGCAAGTCGTGCAGGTGAGTGTGGGGGCTTGGCTGGTTGTGCAGATGTAGAGACCCCAGAGCCCCTGCTGGAAACCTCCTGGGCCGGCTCTGCCAGCCTGGTGCTGGCGAGGGGCTGGGCGCTGCTGCCCGCTTTAAAACACGCGGAAAGGAGTCAGCTGGTGATGGAACCACCCTGACCAGACACGTCACTGCTGCTGGCTTCACCTCCACGAGTGGCAGGATCCTTTGGGGATGCCAATTTTATAAATCATCTGGAAACAGCTCACATCTTACCCCTTGACACTGGCTCTCGGCCGACCCCAAAGTTTGCCCAGTGTGGCAGGAGACGTGTCAAGAGCAGTGAATAAGAACAGCGGCGTGTGTGGAGCCTGTCAGAAGAGGCAAATCCCCCTGGCAGCACCCGGGCAGGGAGAAGGGCGCTGGCAAACAATGGTGGGACACGGCCCTGGGGAGCAGGACCTGCTCCAGCCATGGGCAGGGTGGGCAGGCTGGAGTCAGCCTCTCCCAGCCCTCTGAAAGGGGAGCTTGGGACTAATCCAACTCCTCTTATTTTGGCAGGCTCATTAAACCCTTAGGCAGGGCAAATACTGGTTTTGAGGCAGATCGGACTGCTCTTAGCAACAGATACCCGAATTTTTCCCCTTCTACCAAGCGGTTTCTCCATAAGGGACGTGCCCTCCTCCAAAGCCAGAACCTAAATCCACCCCGGCTTGCCCTACCAGTGCACTCTGTGTGTATCTCCGCAGTAAACATTTCCAGTCAAGCACCTCCTCACGCGCCTCCGCCCAGCCGGGTCGCTGGCTTTGCTGGCTCTGCAGGGCTGTTAGCAGCAGGTTTTTTTGTTTAAAGTGGGGAGAAACAGTGGGAAGGTTTCCTGGGTGTAGTCTGGGCTCCAGAAAAGGGAGTCCCTCTCTCACTGCCCTCAGTGCTGGGGAGGGCTGAGGTGCACAGGCCACTGGAGGGGTTCGGTGGGCACTAACTGTGGCAAGCACCCAGCAGCCCTTGGTGCACAGACAGCCCCGGGCGAAGCTCCAGACCAGACTGATGTGAGCGTCAGAAAGGGACGAGGTCACAGGCAGGGACCTGCTGGTGCTGGCAGCCCTGCCAGGCCCCCCCAGGGGGCTGCTGTTCACTAACCTGGGGCTTCCAGCAGTTCGTCTGCCTTTAATACAGTAGCTGATAAAATACTCGGTTTCTTTAAATGCTCGTTGAGCAAAGTCAACCCTCATTTCAAACCGAAGCCCACACAAAGCCGTCTGTGACTGGCTGGGGAAATGGGGAGCAGATGCTTTCGGGAGGTATTGTGTCCTGAAGAGCATTGTCTGGTGCCTGAAGCCAGCAGTGCTGGGTGTTGTTTGGTGGTGGCACCGGCGTCAGCCGCCGCCTGCTCGCTGTGCTGCCTGCTCACAGCACGCTCGCTCCCTGGCCTTAGAAAGCAAACTGGGGCGGTGCTGGCGTGGGGCTGAGGTGCTGGTGGGAGCCAGGGTCTCTTCCATCATGCCTGTCCTCTAACATCCCCCGGGATCAGGGCTGTGAGCATCTCCCCGCCACCTTCTGCCAGTGCCACAGGCACTGATTTACTGCCAGAGCCACTGCTCGGGCATCAGCCGTGTCTGCCTACATTTAATCTCCATTTGGATGTTTTATGGAGAACCTGATGTTAGTTCAGCTAATTGTCTACTTAAGACTCTGCTTATTCCTCGCTTTCGTGCTAGATTCACCTTTTCTTCTTTCCTTTCTGCAATGCCCTCAGGTAAAAGACAAATTGCAACATATGAAAAAATGACCCCAGCCGCTTAATTTGAACCAGAGAAGACAATAACAGTCTGGATGTAGAGCTGGATTTTTGCTTCTCTCTCCGAAGGAGCCCCCTCCTCCAAGGATGGCTGTCGAATGGCGCGAGGAGCATCTGAAGCAAATTGAGGGTAACCTCTTGTACCACACGGCTCTTCCTGCAGGGTTTGCCGTCCCAGGGACATCTGCGAGCCGCATGTTGGATTTTGGCAGGCGCCGAGCCCATTGTCAGCCAGCCCCATTGCATTGGCTGGTAATGGATGGGAAGGGCGCGTCCAGCGC